>NW_015539932.1:370847-372297 GCF_001515605.1 Sinocyclocheilus anshuiensis
AGTTTTCAGCAGTCTTGAGTGTCACATGATCCTTCAGAAATCATTCTAATATGCTGATTTGCTGCTAAAGATACATTTCTTATAATTATCAATGTTGAAAACAGATGTGTTGCTTAATATTTTTGTGGAAACCATGATACACTACCATTCAAAAGTTTGGGCTCAGAAAGAATGTATGAAATTGATCAAAAGTAACATTAAAGTCATTTATAATGTTACAAATTATTTCTATTTCAAATAAATGCTGTTTGTGTACTTGAGCTTTAGTAGTGGTTAATGTGTTCAATTTGTCATCCCTGCCGTTTCTAAACAAAACTGGGAGGTTTTCTAGAGAGTCATCATGATTTGTTCAGAGGTTTGTATATAGTCTACTGTGGAAAATTCCACTCACATTCCACCCTTAAATAAAGCTGTGGAGGAGGAGCCCACAGCAGATTGTTTGCAGACCCCTGTGGCCTCAAAGAGGACCAAGAAATCAAGCTTTCTTTTCAGACCTATAGTATAAATGGCATCTAGCCAAATTTATTGCCCCAAACATACTGAAAAGATTTTGATATAGAAAGCTCACACTGAAAAGCCTCTGTTGACTTTCATTGCGCAAGAGGGATTAAGTCGGTGGACCAACACTAATAATAGACACTACCCTCATAAATTCATTCCTGGAGGGAAAGCCCTGCGGATTCATATTCCCAAACACAGCACAAACCAATACACACAAGAGACACCAACACAAGCACAGCCACTGCACAGTGTCATTAACTCTAGAAAATTCACATTTCTATACCTGAAGTTATATAGATTTTATAAAGAAAATGTCAGTGTTCACTAAAGCAGCAAAATTTTGTTTTAGGTAAGCCTTTTTCATTTAAGAACCGTCACAATTCAGTAAGCAAAAAAAGCATGAAAAAATAACTGCAACCACAGTCAACCATTGTTGGTTACTCACTGAATGCAAAACGTTTTAACAATGCAAGCTGATAGCACATTTTCAAACTTTGATATTAAATGTCTTCAAAAGTAGCACATCTTAAAGGAGTCCTATTATGCTTTTTCACTTTTTCAACTTTAGTTAGTCTGTAATGTTGCTGTTTGAGCATAAAAAAGATCTGCAAAGTTACAAAGCTCAAAGTCCACTTCAAAAGGAGATATTTGATTTAACAGAAATCACTTTTCACAAACTACAACAAACAACTCGTTTGGACTACAACACATATTTTCCGGGATTTGTGATATCACAAATATCGAAGAATGGGACGAGACCTGGTTGAGCTGCACTAGAGAAGGCAACGAGTGTTATCACTATGTCGGAGACGCGCTAGCTTTCCCAAGGCAGACGAACTTGGTTACAATCATCCGGGTTTAAATCATGCTCAAATTGATTTGATTTTGACTCAATATTTACACTGAAGCTCGCAGCCTTACTATGGTAAGGGGCATGAAATTTCCCGAC
>NW_015539932.1:373356-385575 GCF_001515605.1 Sinocyclocheilus anshuiensis
TTAAGCTGTAGAACTAATAGAACGTGATGACACAGAAGAACTCATCCACAATATCCACATTGACCGCCACAAATATCCACCGCCCCCTGCCATCAGCTCCCTCGTCTCACACACACACGAGCGCGACTTTAGCACTAGTTTTAGCAACTTTCAGACCCTTCAGCGGCTTTTTTCCGCTATTCCGCCATAGAATATTCATACTGACAAACCTAGCGACTTTTTTGAATAAACCTTAGCTATGGTCAGTGTTCGAACTATACCGTGGACTTTGGGAGACCCCACTTTTTTTTATAACGGGGGGGGGGCTTGCGCGTGCCTCAAGAGGGCTTACAATGTCTTACAAAGATACATAACAGCTACAAGTGTATGCACTACTTGCTTTATGTCGTATTTCAGAAGGCGGGCCTTCATTTGATACATGAACTATTCGAGCCGTTCATGCCAGACTGGGGAGAGAGGTGTTGTAATAATGTAAAATATGTGAAAAATAATGTGTTTTTCGAACAACCTAGTATGAGAGCCTGTTCTAGTAGACCCCCAAAACAAAATCAAGACTTTGTAAAAGAGCATAATAGGACCCCTTTAAAAAAAAAAGTATGATGTATGAAATGTATGAAAGACAGTTCACAACGAAGGCACTTCCAAACCAAGCAGCTTTCTGTTTGCAAATGCGGCAACTTGAACATGAGCGAAATCTGTGTGAGGAATTTTTTCACCCTCAGATGAAACTCGCGATCGCATGGATTCCTACTCAAATGACTGGATTTTGCCTGTGAAATTTGACAGCGCAACAGTAAATATGACTTCACTTTGAGGCTGAAATCAAGTCCAAAATAAAAACAAGTTGGATGGAACCCATCTGTTAAATGGTCTGAATTTAATTAAATTGCTGAATATAAAGAATAGACAGAGAAGGAGGAGAAGACAAAGAAATGCAAACAGAAATATAACCAGTCACCAAGATCAACCTCCATGAAAATGGCATAATCACCGTAACAACCACAGCACTGCATGAAACCTGATCCAAAATCCTCAATGAAATACGTGACATCATGGCAAAAGGGCCACAAACAAAATGGATGGTAATTAGACATCTGGTCAAATGACTTTTATGGCTTAGAAGGCTAGAGTACAGAGCACGTTATGACGTTACAACCTGACATTACAATCTCTGACGTTAATACCTTTTTATATAGCTATTACAATATAACTGTAAAGACTATGAAAAGTTATGCAAGAACATTATGTGCCCTTGAAATAAACAACTGAAATAAAACGTGATGCTTTGCAGGTAATATGATCTTTTACAGACGCCTCAGGAAATCACATGTGCTTACTGGAAAATATTTCCTGAATATAATCAATTTCTCTATTACATTTGCATATGATTGAGTAAGGTGTGCCTTTATAGCATACTCAAATGAATGCTAGTGTGATCCTGAAAAAAATGTGGTTTATTCAGGTCAGCGGAAATGCAAAACAGATCACTTCTGTTTCTCTACAACACAAGTGGTTTTATTTTTTCGACTTGTGACAAGCCATCATTGTGGTGGACGGCCACAGCACAAATGCAAACAAGTAGACTGCAAAAAGTGTCACATTTAACCACACACACACAACACAAGTGTGATCACTGATTACAGACAACAGGAGCAGGATCATTATCACATGAGATGCCTAAACCACTAACAGTGATTAAATCAGAATGATCAAATCATATTGATTTGTTTTCTTTTACCTGGTCCTTTGGCTCCTCCTCGTAAAATGCGTCCCAGACGAAAGATAATTGCCCTTTCATATTCCTTCACTATCTGTAGGAACAAGAAGTATTTTTATCTCGAAACTACAGCAGTTTAAAACAGCAGAAGGTAAAACGGCCCCCAGTTATGTCATTTAGATGTTGAATGGCAACCTTTATCATGCATTCATCATCTTTCTTATAAAGATAAAGATGATAAAGATAAAGATTATAGGACTTCTCATTTCCTATGAAAAACACTCCAATCTGGTGTGAAAAAATGTGGCACAAATTTATGATATGGGATAAGGGAATGATCAACACAACTTAAATATACCCACACCTTTTGACCAATGAATTTTCACAACTTTTCCAATTGTTTATGATTTCCAACAAGGATTGTAAAATCACTTTATAGAATTTATAGAGTTTGCCCTCATGAAACGGAATTTCTAGCTAATTAATCATTTTAGAGCGGAACATAACTAGAAAATCTTTAGGGATGCACAATTTATAGGTGTAATATGGGTTGTAATGTTTTTTTCTTTCATTTATCAGTATCAGCTGATAACAGATATATCAGTCAGTACTGGAAATTACATGCTTAACTACATTTAGATTACCTTTGCTGTGATCAAACTCTCACTTATATTAATCTTTAATAATACTAATAATTGAATAACATTGCAATTATAAAAAATATCATGTAATCTTTTGCAAATCTCAAAATGAATACACAGTATATTATAATGTTGTGATGTCTAAATTCATTTGTAGCATTCAAAATGTCTGATTAGTGTTATTTTTAATTTATTATATTATATTATAGGCCATTTAATGCCAAAACATTAATTATCGGCTTAACAATTTGTAGATTTTTTTTATAGGTGCACCCCCTCCAATCTTCTTTTTTTCTATGCATGGAATTCACATTTTTAAAACAAAATTTCCAGGGTTTTCCATGACCATGGGAACCCTGATATACAAAGATTTAAAGTAAAAGGTGTATGACAGATGTATGACATCACACTAATGAAAAGACCACCTCAAAGTACCTTAATGCACATCCATATGGAGAGAGGCAGCGTCAGCAATGTGAGCAGGATGGAGAAAAGCACCAGGATCCAACCACACAAGCCAATGTCACTGTCTGCATTCTCCAAGGCTGTAAAGCAAAGCAAATGTGCATATGCATAAACGTTTATTATATTACTACACAATAAAAAAAGATAAAAAGACACAAATGCCCATTAACACACTGTAACACAAAAATGATGGGTTAAATGAGTTCAAAGATGCAAAAACACTCAATCTTTTAGCTTTAAGCTGAAGTGCACGCATTATTGCACTAGTTTGCTTATGAACCAAGGAACTTTATCAGCACATTAACAACATTTCATAGCCATTCAACCACATCGATAAGCCACACATAGCAAATGAACGCTTCCCTACCGTTAAAAACAGAAATTAACAAACACAACTGCCATTGCTTTACTTTCAAACCTTACCTACCTTGAGTATCATCATTTGTGTGACACCACCGATCTATAGAGAAATGTAACTGTAAGAGGCTACTGTATGTATGGCCTAAAACCATTAGTCTACAAGCCCATCAGCCCTAATAAGAGATAAGACATTTCCTTCAGCAGATCCATCCAGAGTAAATTACATTAATTGCTGTGACAGTCAAAGCAAAGTAAGATTGAATGCTGGATATGATTATTGAGCAGGACAATGATCACAGCAATTGTAGAATGATTAAATCATCCCTGCCTGGTACTAACCTTGCAACCTTTACATTACAGCCAAGATCTTTGAACACCAGAAACATGATATAAAACTCCATGCATTTGTAGATCTATTTAAGTTATGTTTGTGTTTAATACACTATAATTCAATGTACATTTTGGTTATTCCAAAATAAAGTCTTAGTGTTTCCCAGCACAATTTTTTAACTGCATGTTGTTCAGCACAAATAATCAGAATAATTCTAGACATTTATATGCAATTGTTTTTACTGCTTTTACTAAACCACACCATACTATGGGCTACTATGAGACACTATACCATTCAGTACTACACTATACTGCACCACACTATATTATACTATACTACATCATATTTTTTCATTATTATACCTTTATTATTTTGTGAGATCAATTCAGAGCCTAAACAAACAACAAAAATAATCAATGAAATAAACAGCAAAACACAGGAGATTGTTCTGATGAAAACACAAGTGCTTGGATTGTATAGTGCTACAGGACTCATTTTAATATCGTTGGGGTATGAGCACCTGTTGTTGCCCAGTTTGGCACAGAGGGCATAAAGACACACCCATGCTGCACTCTCAAAAATAACAGACCCTGAAGAAAAAAAGGGAGCATGGACCTGCTTCCAATGTTTATATATATTCTAATGCATTTTTAATCTTTTTAAAGACAGTACACAAAAACATTTAGTATGGCTTGTTCGTATTATATGCCAACTGAATGCAGCGTATATCCAACGCACACAACGGTGCAAACACGTTATATTAAATAATAATAATAATTCAGTAGTAGCCAACCTATTTGTCGATCCTTCCGTTTTTGCTCTCTCATCGCAGCTGTTTCCCTGCCATCTTCCATTGTAGGCGATATCTTTGAATTATTCGGGGCCGATATGGAGCAGATCTTTTAATAAGCACTTCCAGCAGGAGATCGCCTCTCTAGTGTTTTTCTGCACGGGACAGATCGGATTCTGCGTGAGGTTCAGCCCCCTCTCGCTCTGGGTTTGGCTTGAAGTGTTGGTGGGCGGGCTTTACTCTTGTCTGCGACCATAAAACGGAAGTGGGTAAGAAAGCGGAAGCGATTTTTACGATAACTTATAGACATTTTAAAGGGGTCATATGATTCGATTTCAATTTTTCCTTTCTCTTTGGAGTGTTACAAGCTCTTGGTGTATAAAGAAGATCTGTAAAGTTGCAAAGACTAAAGTCTCAAATCCAAAGAGATATTCTTTATTTAAGTTAAGAGTCAACCACGCCTACCTAAAACGGCTCATTCTAACACGCCCCCACATGTCTACATCACGATGTGGGAAGATTGGCATAACGCCGCCCAAATGTTCACGCAAAGAAAGAAGGCGTAACTTTTATTCTCACTGTAGTATTGTTGCCGCCTCCGCCATGTCGTGAAGGCGCTGTGTTTCGTTGTGAAAGCGAAATGTAACTGTAAGAGGCTACTGTATGTATGGCCTAAAACCATTAGTCTACAAGCCCATCAGCCCTAATAAGAGATAAGACATTTCCTTCAGCAGATCCATCCAGAGTAAATTACATTAATTGCTGTGACAGTCAAAGCAAAGTAAGATTGAATGCTGGATATGATTATTGAGCAGGACAATGATCACAGCAATTGTAGAATGATTAAATCATCCCTGCCTGGTACTAACCTTGCAACCTTTACATTACAGCCAAGATCTTTGAACACCAGAAACATGATATAAAACTCCATGCATTTGTAGATCTATTTAAGTTATGTTTGTGTTTAATACACTATAATTCAATGTACATTTTGGTTATTCCAAAATAAAGTCTTAGTGTTTCCCAGCACAATTTTTTAACTGCATGTTGTTCAGCACAAATAATCAGAATAATTCTAGACATTTATATGCAATTGTTTTTACTGCTTTTACTAAACCACACCATACTATGGGCTACTATGAGACACTATACCATTCAGTACTACACTATACTGCACCACACTATATTATACTATACTACATCATATTTTTTCATTATTATACCTTTATTATTTTGTGAGATCAATTCAGAGCCTAAACAAACAACAAAAATAATCAATGAAATAAACAGCAAAACACAGGAGATTGTTCTGATGAAAACACAAGTGCTTGGATTGTATAGTGCTACAGAACTCATTTTAATATCGTTGGGGTATGAGCACCTGTTGTTGCCCAGTTTGGCACAGAGGGCATAAAGACACACCCATGCTGCACTCTCAAAAATAACAGACCCTGAAGAAAAAAAGGGAGCATGGACCTGCTTCCAATGTTTATATATATTCTAATGCATTTTTAATCTTTTTAAAGACAGTACACAAAAACATTTAGTATGGCTTGTTCGTATTATATGCCAACTGAATGCAGCGTATATCCAACGCACACAACGGTGCAAACACGTTATATTAAATAATAATAATAATTCAGTAGTAGCCAACCTATTTGTCGATCCTTCCGTTTTTGCTCTCTCATCGCAGCTGTTTCCCTGCCATCTTCCATTGTAGGCGATATCTTTGAATTATTCGGGGCCGATATGGAGCAGATCTTTTAATAAGCACTTCCAGCAGGAGATCGCCTCTCTAGTGTTTTTCTGCACGGGACAGATCGGATTCTGCGTGAGGTTCAGCCCCCTCTCGCTCTGGGTTTGGCTTGAAGTGTTGGTGGGCGGGCTTTACTCTTGTCTGCGACCATAAAACGGAAGTGGGTAAGAAAGCGGAAGCGATTTTTACGATAACTTATAGACATTTTAAAGGGGTCATATGATTCGATTTCAATTTTTCCTTTCTCTTTGGAGTGTTACAAGCTCTTGGTGTATTAGAGTAGCACTTGTTGTTTGTCATTTCTCTGATCACAAATGCAGACATGGTTTTATGTTTACGCGACACGATGCAATGCAACGCATAAAAAGAGAGTATATGTCATTATAATCCATAATTATGTCCCCACTGGATGCAACAAATGCCTCGTTTATATGGGTTTTTAATGTTTTTGTCTCGTGCTCCGGCCGGACAAGGCATCACAATATGGTAGGGGCGTAGGTACCACACGCTTGAGGTATTCGACCAATCACAACGCACTGGATAGCTGGCCAATCAGAGCACACCTCGCTTTTCAGACCGATGAGCTTTGTAAAAATCGACGCGTTTCAGAAAGGTGGGGCATAGAAGAGAAACAATAATGTACAGTATGTGGAAAATAGTTTTTTTAACCTTAAACCGCATAAACACATTTCATTACACCAAATACACAAAATAATGTTCTTTTTAGCAACATCCTTTTTAAATAAACTTTTAAAATCCGTACATCAGTTAACACTGGAGGAACTGAATATAGTAACAGCTAAAGCTGGGGATTTGATATGGTGTGGGGATTTTAATGCTCATAATTCACTTTGGGGAAGTTTATGTACGGATATTAATGGAGGGGTAGATGAAGAGTATATGGCGGAAAAAGGTTTAGTATGTTTAAATGATGTAAAGGAACTAGAGTCAATATAAGGGATTTATCAACTTATTGTTTAGATCTGACAATAGTTCCTGAAGCTAAATAGGACGCTTAGATCACTCAACGTTAGGGAGTGATTATTTTCCAATAAATTGTACTATAAGAATGGAATTTTATAAACAAAATAAGATCAAACAAACTAGGTGGAGGTTTGATAAAGCTGACTGGGATGAATTTAACAAGTCATGCATTGATGGTATATTGAATCTTAATTTGGATGATGATATAGATTTATGTTGTGATAGATTCAATTATTGTAAAAGCAGCTGAGGAATACCTAAGTCAGAAGGAAAAAGTAGGATGAAGATCGCATCAAGCAGTTAAGAAAAGAAATAAGGCATTCATAAAACATTAATACCAACAACCTTATTAATCCGCCAAAGGAAATGGGCACAGGCAAGGAAGATAATTAAGGAAGCTAAAGGGAAATATTGACAATCATTTTGCTCTACAATAAGAAGAACTCAGTTGGGAAAAGTATGGAGTGTCCTTAAGATGGTTGGTGTTTATAGAAATCAGGATATTCTAGTTCTAGCAGGGGAATGGGAAACAGCAGTGAAAAAGCTGAGCTGTTAGATTACACCTTTCAAAAAAGCACAAAGAAAAAACTACAAGAGAAGAAGGGAGGAAATTTTAAAGCAACATTGAGATTAAAAAAAACTAATAGTCAAACTGCTGTAGATGCTACTTTTGAAATGTGGGAACTAAAAAGAGTGCTAATGAGAGTTAGAAGTACTGCTTCAAAAAAAAAGAAATTGTTATATTATTGATTAAACATATGGATGAAGTAATACTTAAAAATATTGGATATTTTTATTAAAAAATGGGTGGAAGGACAACTGCCCTTATCCTGGAAACATGTTTGTTATAATTCCTATTCACAAACCAGGGAAAGATTCTTTAGTAGCAGGAAATTATAGGCTGATTGCTGTGACCTCTAACCTGTGTACAGTGATGGAAAAAAATTATTGTTATTCGTCTATATTATGTTTAAGAGAGCATAGGATTATTAGTTTATTATCAGTTTGGTTTTCGACCAGGCAGATATAGGCTACTTTAGATGCACAAGGATGACTACAATTATCTGTGGCTTACTGAATTAATTTACAAGGACATAAATCAGATGACCCTACAAAAGCAATAATAGGGGAGAGTTGGGAGACAATAAACTGGGCATGAACAGGTTTTGCATAGAAAGCAAGTGAATGGGCTATAGAAATATCACTAAAATAACATTTAGTTCAACAGTAACAATTTTTCCGTGGTTATTCAGTCAACCTGAAGTTGATTTACAGATTCATGACAGTATTCAAAAAGAACAGAATGGGATTAATATCGAAGTATATATCAGAATAATTTGTTATGCATTTCTTCCAATATATACAGACGGATCACAAAACCCAGTGATAGTCATACAGAAGCAGTATTTTATATTCCAGAATTTAAATGAGGGAAGAATGAAAGGTTAACAGATGGGACTTCAGTATAGCCTATACACTGCAGAATTGCAGTTCAGATCTTGGTTAGAAGAAGTGATGATGCCAAGTAAGGTTGTGATTTGTTCAAATTCAATGGCATCACTTATCAATTTTCATAGAAACACTGAATATATTATATAGATTAAGACAAGCTGGAGTTAATTTTGGATGGGTACCAGCACATGTTGATATACCTATACCAGGAAACGATCAATCTGTTAAAATCGCTAAAGAAGCACTTATATTGAACAGTCCGTCTATTACAATTGTATTAAGCAGAATGGAAGGGAACATTATAGTTAAAGAAGCTTGCAATTGGAAATGGCAACAAAAGTGGACCAGTAATCCACAGAAGAGAAGAAGAAGAAGAAGAAGAAGAAGAAGAGGTCGTTAATCGATGGCACATGCTTTGGTTGAAACCATCAGTCAACTTAAATAATAGAGCTTAACATTCCGGGTGGAAACTTATGGAAGCCCGTTTCCGCCACTGAATAAAAAATTAAAAAAGGTAATTGCGACTTGTTATCTCACAATTCTGACCTTTTTTCTCAGAATTGTGAGATATAAACTCGCAATTGCGAGTTATAAAGTCAGAATTGCGTGATATAAACTCGCAATTGCGAGTTAAAGTCCAATTTTGAGGAGGGGGGGGGGGCTGACATGTTCTCAGAATTGCAAGTGTATATCTCACAATTCTGAGAAAAAAAGTCAGAATTGTGAGATATAAACTCGCAGTTGCGAGAAAAAAAGTCAGAATTGTGAGTTTATATCTCGGTTCTGACTATATTTCTCAGAATTGCGACTTTATGTCTCGCAATTGCCAGTTTATACCATGCAATTCTGAGAAAGAAAGTCAGAATTGTGAGATAAAAAGTCGCAATTGCCTCTCTTATTTTTTATTCAGTGGCGGAAACGGGCTTCCATAGAAACTACATCACCCTTGACTCTGCAAAGAAATCTCCACCAATCAGAGAATCGAAACAATCAAAGCGCGCCAAAAAGCCACCAAGCGGTCGCACACAGATATGTTCAAAACAGCGGCTCGTTCATTAATAAAACAGTCAATACTATTAGATCTGTTTTCAGTGACAATATCCAGGTGTAAATTATTGTCCAGGTTGCTGCTAAAACACCACAAAGGCAGCTTTTGTTATTGCATATCTGTTACTTTTCTCAGCTCTCTTCAGGATGGACCAGTCACAGTCGTTTGTGATTACTAGGGTAAGGGCAGTTTAAAAATAATTTTATACGTAAAAGGATGGATTTCCGCTTGAAAATCATGTTCACGTTGGAAATGATTTGCTATCCTCAGTATATTGATTCCATGTACAAATGTTTTAAATAACACAAAAAAATATTATATGAGATTTTAATGTGGCTCAGTCAGAGCTCAAAAAGCAGTTCGCTTCCAATGAGAAAAAGAAATGCCCTGCGTCTCAATGTTCATATTATCCATCCTAAATAGTATGTGAGATTAGAATAAGCGTGTCCCAAAGCATAGCGTGTTGAAAAGAGTATGCCAAAAGTCCCCGGATGGTCTACTATTTCAGGTCGATTTTTGAAGTGTGGATCCATGCACACTCTAATGGCTAAAATTGCCCACAATCCATTGCGCTTTGGTGAAGGATTCGGTCCAGAACTACAAACACGAATACAACGCGTTAGAAAAACTACAAACGTGGCGGATGCGCGCGATCGACGGTTAGGTAGAGAGGTTCACAAAAAGGGGTTTGAGTTACTAATAATCAACATTTTACCTGGTAAAAATATTTATTTATTGTTATCCGTGTTATATTTCATCTGCAACAGCAATGTGAACTTTTATAAACATCCATTTGGTCGTTACCTTTTAAATGCATCATTATGCAGAAAATATGAGCAGAGTTCTCTGCGTGAAAGACACGCGACTGGCAGATCAACGAGCTACTTCTTTTCTCTCCAGTATGGTAGGAAGTTAAATTAAATGAAATGTGGAGGATGTTAACTGTAACAAGATGATTGACAGGCCAGTTTACAGTGACAGGGTGCTTGTAACTATGCGACAGAGCGGTCCGTTAAAGACACAATTGTATGACATGATAGTATATCCCAAAGTTTGCCTACTCTTCTACTACACACTCTAATGTGTGTACCAGAAGAGTACAGGCGTAAGGGCGTAGTATCAGTTTCATTATCATGGACTTTCATTTTGTTTCACATCACTTTCCTGTTTCCTTTGATCTAGTTTCCTGCCACTTATCTCTCACCATAAACACTCATCAATCAGCACACGGTATAATGTATTTCAAATAAATATATAGTTCAGTCATGAAACTCTAGATGGCGCAGGCAACAGGTTATTAACGTAAACTATGATATTCAGAGAGTTAAACGACTTGCCACAAGTTGATTGGTTCATGCTGCATATGCAGCCAATGAGCTTACTGCCTTGCATTTATATGGCTGGCTACATTCACTTGAGATTCCTGCAGCGCACTTACAGAGTTCTCTGAAACCCTCCACCTTCCCCAGCTCCACCTGTATAGATCTGCTACGGGGTTATTTTATATGCTATTTGTGCAGCAGCAGTATGTCTTAAATACTCATGCACCGTATTGCCATATGCATTGGCAGTAGCAAGTTCTTGTACTTGCTTGCAGCAGCAATAATCTACGACTACAGCAATAGCCAACAGCAGCAGCAATTCAGCGGCAGCGTAGCAGATCTGTTCCGACAAGACCAAATACATTAACATTGTCAAACGTGGCGGATGCGCGCGATCGACGGTTAGGTAGAGAGGTTCACAAAAAGGGGTTTGAGTTACTAATAATCAACATTTTACCTGGTAAAAATATTTATTTATTGTTATCCGTGTTATATTTCATCTGCAACAGCAATATGTACTTTTATAAACATCTATTTGGTCGTTAACTTTGAATGTATCATTATGCATAAAATATGAGCAGAGTTCTCCGCATGAAAGACCCGCGACCGGCAGATCAACGAGGTAACTTACTTCTTTTCTCTCCAATAAGGTAGGAAGTTAAATGAAATGGAATGTGGAGGATGTTAACTGTTCTATAGACTTCTCCATTGAAAATATACCAGTAAAAGACTGGTAGACTAAAAATAAAATTACATGTGAACAATTGAATTTTATGTCAAAAATAAAGAAAACTAAACATATCTTGAATAATTGGCTACCGACGCAGCAATGATCTTTCAATGCTGGGAAACAAATACTTGTAAAACGGACTTAAACTGAGACAATATTATTGTCGCCCTCTAGTGCAATGGAGTGGTGTTGCACATTGTCCTTATTTTCATTCCTATTCATTAGTTTAATAGACGCTTTTATTCCAAACAACTCAAACAGAAGCAATTCAGGAGACACTAGACACTGAGCTGCAAAAGCTGCAAAATAAAATAAAGTGATGAATATGTAATAGTAATAGAGCAATAAAATGGCAGAGCAAATATTATAAATATTATTTGTAAAGGATATGAAGCGTGTTAAAGAAATAGTTCACTGGAAAATTAAAATACTGTCATTATTCTTGTGGGTGATATTTAGGAAAACCATATAAATTTCTACTAATGTCTAATGCTTAAAAGTAGATGATCGAGAAAAGAAACTCAAAGGAGGTACTGGGGCTTATTTTTGCCACAAAGTAATCGTTACAAAAATAATTAAATCAACTGCAAAATGCATATATATATATATATATATATATATAT
>NW_015539932.1:392848-394039 GCF_001515605.1 Sinocyclocheilus anshuiensis
GAAAAGAGTATGCCAAAAGTCCCCGGATGGTCTACTATTTCAGGTCGATTTTTGAAGTGTGGATCTGTGCACACTCTAATGGCTAAAATTGCCCACAATCCATTGCGCTTTGGTGAAGGATTCGGTCCAGAACTACAAACACGAATACAACGCGTTAGAAAAACTACAAACGTGGCGGATGCGCGCGATCGACGGTTAGGTAGAGAGGTTCACAAAAAGGGGTTTGAGTTACTAATAATCAACATTTTACCTGGTAAAAATATTTATTTATTGTTATCCGTGTTATATTTCATCTGCAACAGCAATGTGAACTTTTATAAACATCCATTTGGTCGTTACCTTTTAAATGCATCATTATGCAGAAAATATGAGCAGAGTTCTCTGCGTGAAAGACACGCGACTGGCAGATCAACGAGCTACTTCTTTTCTCTCCAGTATGGTAGGAAGTTAAATTAAATGAAATGTGGAGGATGTTAACTGCGACAAGATGATTGACAGGGTACGTGTAACAGGTGCGACAGAGCGGTCCTTTAAAGACGCAGTTGTGTGACGTGATAGTATGTCCCAAAGCTTGCCTACTAAACACTCAAACGTGTGTACTTATTCTTCTCCAAAAGAGTACATACCTTCAGGGCGTAGTATAAAGTAGGCACATTGAGACGCAGCAATGATCTTTCAATGCTGGGAAACAAATACTTGTAAAACGGACTTAAACTGAGACAATATTATTGTCGCCCTCTAGTGCAATGGAGTGGTGTTGCACATTGTCCTTATTTTCATTCCTATTCATTAGTTTAATAGACGCTTTTATTCCAAACAACTCAAACAGAAGCAATTCAGGAGACACTAGACACTGAGCTGCAAAATTAAATAACAAAAATAAAGTGATGAATATGTAATAGTAATAGAGCAATAAAATGGCAGAGCAAATATTATTTTATAAGTATGTAAAGGATATGAAGCGTGTTAAAGAAATAGTTCACTGGAAAATTAAAATACTGTCATTATTCTTGTGGGTGATATTTAGGAAAACCATATAAATTTCTACTAATGTCTAATGCTTAAAAGTAGATGATCGAGAAAAGAAACTCAAAGGAGGTACTGGGGCTTATTTTTGCCACAAAGTAATCGTTACAAAAATAATTAAATCAACTGCAAAATGCATATATATATATATATATATATATATAT
>NW_015539932.1:394055-409304 GCF_001515605.1 Sinocyclocheilus anshuiensis
TATATATTAATTAAACATAACAACTGAAATACATTAAAAATAAATTAAATTAATCAAAAATTTCACACACAAAAAATAATTTAATAAAAACATTTATTCTATGTGGGAAATGTATTTTAGGGCAGTTGATAATAGAAAAGGCAATAAATTAAAAATGCAATTATGCATCACTTCATAATCGCATATTAAGATGATTAATTTTCAATTTTCATAGTTTTGCAATTTGCTTCAATATTTATCAGTTTTCTTAACAGTATTTAAAAAAAACACATTTTTTAAAAGTCTGTTATGCTCACCAGGACTGCGTTTATTTGATCAAAAATAAAGTAAAAACAGTAATATTGTGGATTATTATTACAATTTAAAATAACTGTTTTCTATTTTAATATATTTAAAAATGTAATTTATTCCTGTGATGGCAAAGCTAAATTTGAAGCAGCCATTACTCCAGTATTTAGTGTCACATGATCCTTCAGAAATCATTCTAATACGTTTTTCTGCTCAAGAACATTTCTTATTATCAATGTTGCCTAGTATTTTTGTGGAAACTGTTATACATGTTTTTCAGGATTCCTTAATGAATAGAAAAAACTAATAAAAAACTTATATGAGAGTCTTTTGATTGATCGATTAATGATGATTAATGATTGATGAATGATTATTTATTAGTCAATTTATCATATTATTTAGACGCATATGTACAAAGTACATATAATTTTTCATCATACCTTATGATTTTTGTTATATATAGTAATGTTTTATTGTTCCACTTCATTGTGAGGGCAAAATTTGATATAGTGAAAAGATGACCAAAGCATAATGATTTAAGCTGTGAGTACACATGGCACCATGACATATAATCTCAATTGTACAGGCAACCCCTTATTCAAAATCTTCTGTTTTAAATAGTGAATCACTGTCCCTTTGTCTTTTTCTAGATGAGCATTCCGCATATGTTGCGTCTGTTTTGTTAGAAAATCATGTCTATAAAACAAACGGGTGTTCATTTGTTCTCAAGAACATTGTATGTTGTGCCAAATAGTACATTTCCCCTTTTAAACTATGCATGCTGGCCTTTGAGGAGACGGAGCAGTGTGTGGACGAGCAGTTGTGTTCCTGTTCTCATGGTCAAAGTGACCGAAGCTTACAGTCATTCCTCTCACGCCCTTCGTTTTCTGGGCGTCAATCCAGACAGCCCTTCTCACCATTCCTGTCGTTCCTAGCGGTGCGATTATCCTGAGAAAGTAAGGGGAACGGATGCGCTGCTCGCTGGAGTGGTCTGGGACTCCATGGCGGCTAATCCTCTTTTAATTAGGCTAAGGAGAGAGGATATGGGACCCCCCTGGCTTAGTCACAGCGCGTTGACAAAGCACCAAGCTGGGAGAAGTGCACATCACTGACTGCTAGCAGCCTGTTAGGTAGGGCCTTACGCTGTCTTCTCATGTGTGAAAAAATGCTCTTCCCTCACCAGTGGCTACCTCGGATTTGACCTTTTCCTTCAGAGCTAAAGATTTTCCTTGAGCTCTGTGTAGTCACAGAGGATGAGTTACAAAACACGCCTGATGCATTACTTCTCTCAGTTTCATACTTCAGCTCTCTCTTTCTCTTTCTTCTTCAGTAAATCGCACATTGTCTCATGCGATCTTCTCTGTTTTTGTCTTGTACCACCTTAATGATTGCTGACAGAATCCTTCCAAGGTTCTGAGGTCTATAAAAGTGTGCGAATCAATTCTGGTGCATAGAAGATCATCTGCTGTTCACAGGCTTCTGAACACGGTTCGCTGGAGACAACAGGAGCATCATGCCGAATCACGCTTTCTATAGATGTACTACACAATTCACATTGTTCCTATGTAGTACAAAATGCTATGTTGTTTCTTAAGTACTTTTTTCATGTTTTTTTCAGGAAGCAGTAAAATTATTCAGGCCCATGATGTTGATGTAAACAAAGCCTGGTTGCATCATCACTCTTCATGTGTTCTGCAACACCGAATATTCGCAAATGGATGGACTGGTAAACTAACACGAATGAACAAGCATCACAAATGCACCATTCAAACTGCAATTGCACTGTTAACACACAAGAGGGAGGTATTACTCCTCAAACAAATGAGACTTGTTTGATCTTTTGGTCATTTGTGACTTACATTGATGGCACTAGATAGGAACTCTGCAAAAAGCTGATCTGCAACTATTGTGGTTGTATAATTACTAAAATATTTAAATGTTCCTGTGTGTTTGATTGCAGTTGAAGTAAAAGGAAACTGTCATAAAAGAACGTACACTCAGCGTTAGATAATATTGTGTGTGTGTGTGTATATATATATATATTTTTAATTTTATTATATATATATATATATATATATAACTTATTTTACAATTATTTTAATTTACAATTATTTAAGATTTATTTATTTTGTATTTAAAAATATTTTTATTTGATTTTATTTATTTTGTTGTAGCATTATAATAGTCACTCTAACATTAGAATGGTGTTTAAAAATAGGAAAACAGGGCATTTAAAGCATTTATCATTGCAGTTTAAACAATTAAGTTTATTCTTTTATTTATTTGCTCACTGTTCTTTTTCCATGCCTTATAGGTACATACTTTAGGTAGATGCATTTTTTCTATATATCATCTAAATTGCCCTGCTCAAAATGTGTGCTGTCTGAATCTGGGCCCAACACATTGTAAAATATTGCACAAATCCATAGTCTCTGTTGACACAGATCAGCTTTTCTGTTTATTATTCCAGTTATCTGGCTGTGTGCATGGTGCTGGTTGAGGTTTTTCGAAGGCAGAGAGATCCGATTGTATCAGATCCCGCAGGTAGCACGTAAAAAAAAACCCTCTACATCCTGACCCGTCTCTTCCAGTGAAATGAGTTCTCTGTCAGTTGCAGAAGATCTAGGGCCCACACAGCTGTTCTCCCTTGAGCTGGCATAGATGAAACATAAAAGCAAAGCCTATATGAAAAATGCACAGAGCTGTAAAAGACAATACGCTCATCAGGCTCAATACCATGCTGCTGGTGAAAAAGAGAGAGAGAGAAATGGAAAAAGGATAGAGAAAGAGAGAGAGGGAGAGGGACCTGGCTGCCCCGGATAGATCCTCTTTTCAATGGAATGGGTTTGACGCCAGGTCTGGATGAATGCCTGTGCAAACATTTACACACGGTGCACCATCCACCGATTGCATTACACAGATTGATAGTTCAGTCGCTATCTTACCGACTGCTGTTTCATTGGCCTGTGTGAAATCAAATGCAGCCTTGATACAGGAGAATCAGTGGAGAGGAGGAATTGTGCACTGGGGACAGCCGAACTTGCAATAAAGCAATAAAGGATGGCAAAGGACATGCGTTTTCCTCTACAGGTCTTTGTTGTGGTGTGCTGGAAAAATGGACAAAATAACAGTCATAATCAGTATGCCATGAGAGGACAGAATATAACTGACAGCCTCCCTTTTTCATTCAATTTTGGTCTTAAATGAAAGGAAAAAAATTAAAGCAGAAAATAGATATTTTTATGCTTTTATGTCTCTCTGCAGCGAGCTTAGTTAAAGGGACTTTATAAATAAAACAAGATTAATGTTTGTAAAAATCGTAATTCATTATATATAATTAAATTTTAATGGCAATATTTTTACGGAAATCAGTTCACTGGCAGCTTTTTTTGGTGTATTTGCTTACAGAATATTAACTGCTTTAGAGATTAATAATATAGCATTCACCGGTTGTGGCTATAGAATTTACACTTACAAAAAAGTGCCACGGTGCTATGTTTTTTTTTTTTTTTTTTATATAACTTTTTTATATGTGCCTTGAATATGCCTATTTCACTAGATAGATAAATGCCAAACATTGGGCGAAAAAAGAAAAAAAAGGTTTCTGCCAACACTCTAAAGTGTGCACCCAATGTACACTTTACTATCCCGCGAGGGTATGAGGGAGGAGTCGTCATTTTCAGTGGGTTTTAGATGCATTTATTGCCCTCAGGCTTGAAAAAAAAAAACATTTTTAGGATCAGACAGAGGCCTTGATTTTTTTGCGTTTTAAGTATACAAGTAACATGGAAGGCTTTTTGTGTACTTTTTATTCTGTGATATACAGTTCTCATGTCATCTCACTCGTAATCCTTCAAAGTGTATGATTCAATAAAAAGTTGAGTCAAGAAGTGTTAAAAACCGTAATAACGCCATATGTATGCTGTTTCCCAAAATAGTGGCTCCTGAATGAAAAAAAAAAAACAGCTTTGGTTGCAATGTGACCCAGAGCTTTTACCCCAAGCTTTCCAATCCACTACACCAGCCACAGCCAATCACTTAAACCCGTCTAAGTCCATGCAGAAACAACGAGAGGCATAAAAGACACTCGTGATTTTTCCATCAATATCTAAGCAGTGGATATTAAAAGAGAGCCGAATATGAGAGGGTGAGAACTGGTTGAAAAACGAAGCCGCTCCATTCGGCCGTCGCAGAAGGGCCGGAGTATCTTGAGTGGAAACAAGCGTGTTGATGAGGGCCAGTGACCTCTGAGAGGAAGTGTCAGAAAACATGCCGCCTTCCCTCTGTCCCCGCAAATAATTTGCTAAAACGCAACAGAAGAGCGCTCAAGTCATCATCAGATTAGCCCCTGTTCTTCCGAACGCATTTCTCTCCCTCCGTAAGGTGCTCGCGTCGTTAGCATTTAGATAGACGAGAGCAGTAAGGCCTGCGTAATAGGCTTCTCCCATCCCTCCTGCTCAAATCAGCTGAAGAGAGGAGGATTAAATGAAAAGAATAACAGTGATGATAGCAAGGGTGGGGGAATCAGAGAGACGAGGGAGGGCGGCACGACGTTCGAGCAGCCGTGAGCTCATTAACCGAGGCCTTGACAGAATTGATGTTAGAGGTGATTGGAGATTATCACATTTAGAGAATGCTTCATCCTTCCATCACCCTGGCTCTCCCTCCGTTGCCATCGTTCCCCGCTCTTTCTCTCCATTTCATCCAAGTCAGCTGGCCTGCGCTCAATTCCTGGCTCCGTGGAATCCTGTGGGAGAGGGCTTATGGATAGTATCAGCACGCGCCTGCCCGCTTGATCTCCTAATTCTGCTTCATTTAAACTTCATCAAATTTTCCACTGGACCGGAAGATGAGAAGAATAGAAACAGCTTGCGTCTAGGTTTTTTTTTTTCACCTCCACTATCTTTTGTTGTCAGATCTGATATTACGCCTTCACACCCCAGCGCCACTTGCTCACACACACACACACACACACACACACACACACATGCACATTGAAACACCCCTTAACAGTATCACAAGATGGAAATGTCTACAGAATGGTTCAAGAGTACTAATCCCACATAACCCTCAACCCCAAACCTCCACCCTCCCTTCCCAACGCCGTTACCACTTCATCTGCCACCGCACACATTCACGTCAGTGAATTCGGTCGCCCCCTCTAGCTGATGCAGAAAATGAGATTACTTTATTTAAATGACTATGATAATAGTGTTGTGTGTCTTTGGTCCCCTGTAAGAGGGGGATTTCTGCTCCACTCATTGTTAGCAATTTAGCTGAGCCGCCTCATCTGCACATACTAACAATGGCCATGTCATACATACAGGTCTCTACCATCTTTCGCCTCTCGTGATCTTTTTTTATCCCATCCCTGTGAGACATAGATGTGGGGTCCCCTCTTTCTTCTCGATTTACAGTCCATACGCAAGGTGGACGATTTGCTCGCCAGGCCATACGGTGATGGGATACGCATATTGCATTTTAAATAACCTAATCCCATCTGTAATCAGAGTTTACGGCTTGTCAAAAGGCTGTCCTCCATCTCAGTGTAAGAGAACAGGTGTCTACTGAGAGACACCATTGAGGTTTTTGTCTACCAGCAGCTATACAGGTTTATCTTTTCTTAAATATGTCGGCTTTACAAACTGATTTTGTATTTAAATGTGATATTGTTCTTAACCAAAAATTTTAACTGGATCTCCTACTGCATTCAAACACTTGGAACAAACCTTCATCCTGTTATAACTTGGTAAACTTTACTTTATTCTAACAAATCTAAACCAGCTACTGTTCTTAGAAGTGTCTGTAATGCTTTTAAACTTCCAAGCATTAAATGTTTGTTTTGTTGAACTTTCCTTCCTTAATTGCAACTATATTTTAGAAACATTCAACTTTTGTCTTGAATTTTACGTAATTATATTTGTGTTTTTGCAGGTGCTTTAACAAAGTGACTTACAAGAAAGTGCTTACTGGAGAAGTAGTAAGTACCAATTTTTTTTTTATTTGTTCAGATGCCAGACTTTTTTCAGAGATTAACAAGAATCAGCTTTGTATAGAAGCCCATTTCTGTCTCAAGAGTGTGAGTTTTGAAATATATTGTATTCTCAACTTTATTTCCCATAATTGTGACCATTTCTTGGAATTGGAATTTTATTGGACTTTATATCTCACAATATGATCTATAGAGTACCTTGTTTTTATTTGGTGCGGTCACATTTAGTGAAATTTTGTGAGCAAAAAAGGTCCATTGTCTGTTGTCATGAAGCACAGCTCACACAGGAGACACTTTTAAATAACGATTTTCTGCAGAAAACCTGCCGAATGTGAACACACCTTAAGGCAGAAACAAGCTTCCGTAGCCTTGTACCCTGTGTGACTACTAGTGTGCAAAAAATGTTAGCACATGCTTTTATGTGGTTTAATTGCATCATGCTTTGTGTAAACTGGCCATTAGATGCCAAAGGCCAAAGAAAACATCAGAACAATGGCACAAGAATCCTACAGAGTTTCCATATCTGAGTCAATGAACGCAAGTCAAGACAATAAATGCAGTACAGAAAGCCTAAATGGACAACAGTAGTTTTCCTATTGTCTATTAACACAATATTTTGCATAAAAAAAAAAAAACAATGTATTCTGAATAAACGGAAAAAATGAACTAGAGACCATCGGAAACAAACATCGTCTTGCAATACTTTATTTTGTATGCATATTAAAATTTTACAGTGTGCGAGAAACCACAGGTCAACAAAACATAGTGGCATAGAAAACGGAGGCGTGCGTAATGAAGCTGCATTAAGGGTGCATGGAATGGCTGCTCTGATAGAGTGACTACCGGGTGCTGCTGTTTGTTACAGAGCACTTCATCATAGGTGGGTTTTTCTGCAGGCCCCTGCGTCCCATGTTCCCGCTCTACCTCCCCAGGCCCCCCGCTGCTTGCGTGATATATTGCCGTTCCGCAGCATGGGAAGCGATAAATCACCGTAATGCAGACCGCTGATGATCAGGGCTGGGCGCGAGGAGACGAGATGAATCTACACAAGCAGGGTGGGGAGACTGTACAGTAGAGATTGCTGGTTACTGATGGGGTTTGTTGTTTCACAGTGTGGTACCTTGGCAGGGGTGGAGACCCCTGGGTATTAAGTACAGCAACAAGACGCTCACAGTTTGTGTGTGTAGTTGGGGGACGTGGATTGGGAGAGGGTGCGTGGGGACACGTAGCCGGACAAGTTGAGGAATGCGACTTTGCTAGGTCGGAATTAGCCTAACACTGATTAAGACACAATACTGCATGTTCTGGTCCGGGCAAAGCAGGGGACGAGAGAAAGATATACTGCTCTACTGGAGTACAGAAAAAGGGGGTGGAGGGAAAAAAACTGTAAATATATCCAGTGGGAATAACTAATGCAGCATGCATGTAACATTCTGCAAGTACAAACAATTAAAAACACATTTATATCAATAGCAGGATTTTAGCCTCATTTTAGCCTGAGCAGAAGCTTCGGTTCAGATAACAGGGCTCCAGACTGTGAATAAATGGTCGCAAATGCAAATGCGACAAAAAAATAAACATTTGTGATGATAATTTAAAATCTAGTCATTAAAGAGCCATTTGTTCTTAAAATGGGCATTGCTGTATTCATTGTTCACAGAAACATTGGCACGTGCTCTAAAGATGTAATTAGTCTGCAAAACCTTGTGTGTGTAAAAATACATTTTCATCAGATATCTTGGTGGCTTATTATTTAATTAATTATCTAATTATTTGCATCCTTAAAGTTCACGCCAGAGTTCCCCCGTATGCAATAATGAACAGAGCAAGCAGTGTTGTCTGATTCATGAACAAATTATTCTTATAAACCGGTTCTTTTTCTGTCAGGACCACTATCGTCAAAGATGATTGACAATTAGCATACAGTTTGGATTGGTGGTATGGTTCTGTTCTGGGCAAGAACTCCCTGCGCATCCATGCAGCCTAGCATGGATGAGAGCAGAGAGAGCAACGATAACCCCCCCCAGGGTAAACAGAACAGAACCAACATAAATGTATTACAGATATCGTTAAAGTTCAATAATTTTATGAAATTACACATTTTAGAATTAGTCTGATTCAGAGGATAATGAGAAGGCTGAATCCTGACTGACAGAGAAGGAGCTGGGGATGTAGGAGGGTAATTAGCTATTGAGCAATGCGAAAACTGCTGATAATACTGAGGGACCTTATATATGAATGCTTAGATAGGTGTCGTATTCCTATAGGTAGATGGGGATCCGCTGAGAGTCAGCTGATGCGAGCTTGACTAACGTGACCTGCCAGAACTAACGCTACGCTTGATTTAAATTAAAAGATACATGAAACTGCCTCAAACTTGGTTGTGAAGTGTGAAAAAGCTGTTACTAAACTGCGATTTGTTTAAAGGGGTAGGTAATGTCTAATTTGAAATGAACCAGGAACTGATTCACAAGTATTTTTAGTAGAATTAAATCAGTTTAATCCTAAGATCTGTCATGAAAATCTAGAGGGTGCAGTCCGATAGATCAAACACAATCTGACATAATGCCATCATTATCACATGGTGCAGCTGATTGGATCTTTTTGTATCAGCATCCAATGCGCTTGCTGCTCAACATTCAAATACGTGACTAGTGCTAGCTGTAGCAGTTGCAGCGCGCTTCAGAAACCCTCCACCTCCCCCAGCTCCACCTGTATAGATCTGCTACAGGGTGATTCATGTATGCTATATATGGGGGTTATTACATATATGTTATATGTGCAGCAGCAGTATTTCTTACATGCTCACAGCAGCATGTTGTGGATGTATTGGCAGTAGCATGTCTCAGTACTTGCTCTGCCTCAGCAGCAACAGCAGTAGTATAGCAGATCTATTCCGCCAAGACCAAACACATTAACATTGTCATGTACATTACCATGCCAATCCCTCCAAGAGTTGTCATGATAGAAATCTGTTTAATGACTGTTCATGTCAATGTAAAAAACAGTACATATTCACAAACTTTGTTGGAATAAATTAAATAAATGTTATCAAAAACAAACATTTAAAAAAGATGGATGGTTATTGGTTAAAGTTACTGGATAATGTTTATCAAAATGAGGTCTGATTATAAGGTTGAGTGATTATAAGGGAAACTTATTAGTGACAGTCCGCTTTTTTTCAAGCAGGCAAAAAATATTCTTACAAAACAGAGTGACAATGATATGGTACAAATATGATGAGGATCACAAGAGTACAGTATTAAATGTATTCTAAATGCATTTAGAAAAATAGTGACTGTTGTCTTAAATAGAAAACTTTGCAGTCAATGAACTAAAGCACTTCTGAACAACCATCTTAGAGCGATTCTGTAAAGCAAAGTCATTTGGCTCCTAAAAGTTTAATTTTTTTGGAGCCAATGGCTCCCTAGTCACTTTCTTGTAGTCTGGAGCTCTGAATGAGCAAGTGAAAATATAGCACACTGAGCTGACTCTCGAGTGGATTTCTTTGACACACCAAAGACCTTTGTGATGTGTCACTACACACAACAAATAAAAAACAACTCAAGTCAGACGCTTCGAATGCAATAATGTCTCAATATAACTCCTCTTTAGTCCTGAAAACACCACCAAAACCATGACCGTAACCTCACGAAGAAGAAGACGAACCGCAAAACATAGCAGAGCTTGTCTGTTTAGTCTAGGTGCAGTTTCAGCGTGTTTCATCAGTGTGAAGGTGAGGAGTGGCGGCGAGGGCTTCTGTTGACATTAGTTTACACGCTGTTTGCTGCTTGTTGCACGTCTTGCGCCGGATGCCTCAAAGCTCACTTCATCAAATCAGACAGAGGAGCCACGTTGAGTTACAAAAAGAGAAGAAAATAAAGAGGGAGAGGTGCGTGGGGAGAGAAATCGAAGGTTTTGTTGGTGATGTAACACCTCGGGTCGAATTGAGATGCCTGAGGCGGATCTCAGGAGCAGCTTTAAACTTCTGGTTTTCGATTCCCACTCCTGTTACACTGAAGGGTTCAACTCTCTCAGCACTTAAAGAGAAAACTTTATTTGTGAGAGAAATTAAGCCCTGAAATTAGACTCCTGCTGCCAAAGGGATCGCTTAGCTTGACAACTTCATACATTTTAGACATTGTCGCTGATGTTAAGTCAAATTGACGAGTGACGATTATAAAAAAAAGAATTAGCTCAAAGCTTTTTTTATGATGTTGTAGTGCATTTCATTCTGTTATAAAGTGAAATATTCTTTCACTGGTGTAAACATGCCTAAAAGTTAGATTACATCATGGAATGTGATGTAACTTAGTGGAACATTTTTTTTAAACAATCATATGCTTGTACACATGGTCCAAAATAGACACTTGCCAAGCACCAAATGGGTAAAAAGTGACACTTGCTGGTTGGTAATTTTATAAATAAGTGCAACATACTACACAGTTTAAGTCAAAAACAGAAACTAAAGCAAAGAACTAAAGCTTCAACAATTTCAGTGAAAATTTTGCATCGTTAAAATAAGTAAAGTTCTAAAATACCCAATTTATTTCTTTTGTTTGTTTGTTGTAGTACGTTAATGACCCATATACGTCGAATATTCCACCCATTGAGCCACCCAGATGAAAATTAGGTCAAAAATGTGCGGTTTTACAGAGAAAGTGAGACTGACTTATTTCATGCATGATACTGTGATGATCTGCGCTGACTGCCAGAAATATTAGGAAAAAATTGTTTTTACTAGAATATCGCAAAATAAAAGTTTAATGGCCAGAATGAAATATTTATGCCAAATAAATTCTCTCAATTTAGCCGCCATTAGCCAGTGTGGCAAAAAGTCAACTTATAGCCCTGCCTTTGCTAGTTTAAAAAAGACTTAGCCCATACTCTAATCTAGCCTAGCCAAAACTGTGCAAAGTTTACAGAAACTACATTGTCAGAGGTGTTCAGGCTCAGTGTTTTCAATCTTTAAGCTGGCCTAATCTTGAGAGGTGGAACACCAGCTCATCCTGCTGTTTCCCCCTTTATCCCTTCATTGTGTCGCCTTCTCCTGCCACCCCTCCTGGAGCGTGCTAATTCCCTTTTGATGAGGCGTGCTAAAGAAATCCTTTTTCCATGCTTTTAATTCCCCTCTGGCTCTCTAAGCAGCGATCGGGGTAACAGATTTCAGGCCCTCTGCTGTTCTCCTCATCCTATAATAGAAGTCATCTCATTAGGACACTCGGTTTCACCTATACTGTCCACAGGACAGGTCAAAACACAGAGAAGGACTTTCTGTTTAATACATACATCACAATGACCACCTTCCTTTCATTTTGTGTTATGGACTATCCGCTCCGTTGTGCTTACAGTGTCTGAGTGTTTTATCGGAATGGTAAGTAGCTCGTCCATTTCTCTCTCTGCATCTGCGGCAGGCCAGGTTATTAATGAGCAGCAGCTGGGACCAGTGCAGGTACACGCACAGCCAGACAAAGCCCAATATATAACCGTGAAGCTATAAAAAACGAGCTGATGTAAATGAGGAAGGAGGTTGGGCCGGTTCTCAGAGCAGAGCAGGACGCCGTTGAGACTGAGGAGGAGAGTCACAGGTCAGGTGAAATCGCCGGCACATAAAGGGCCACTTAGCTGGCGGAGGGCGACCCGGACACTTCCCCCGTCGGCTACAGAGGTCAGGGGTCAACCCTTGAGAGGTGTAGCAGCGCATCTCTCAGATGGACTTTTCCAGCCTCGCGTGTGGCACTTAGCCAAAGGTGACAGCTGCGTGAGGAGTGGGGACGTGTTCAATCAAATGGGAGGGGGCTTCCGAGCCTCGCGCCGTTCGGTTAAAGTGGCCGTATATTACGGCCAATCATGACTTCGGCTGCTACCTGAAGATTATTCAATCCTGAACGCAGCGTTCGCCCCCCTTATTCTTCTTTTGTCCGGCGGTGAATCATTTCGGACCACCTTTTGGGGTCAGAGAGAGAAAATAAGCACGGCGGCATAAACAAACGCGCACTTCGCAACTAGGTCAGCTGGCAACCTGTCCGCTACATCAGTGCGGTCTAGAAGGACCAAACTAACCAACTCCAGGAGATACGCTTGGGTTTCAACCTCGCGACGGCATGGAAAGCGCTAACAATGCGGTTTATAGCAGCAGGTGAAATATTTGATAGCACGGAGGGAAGTTTAAGAAGGTAAATGATATTAAGATGCAGAGAGATGATGTCAGAGCAGGCAGAAGCTAATTTGTAGTGCAGGAGCGTCGTACGGGCTTACTCAGACACATGCTCCCAATTAGCTGGCCTTCCTCATGTAAATGCCCTATAAATTATCCCCCGTGCTACAGGATTAGGTGCTCATAAAGGGAGTTAGCATCTCAATAAAAAGACAGGTTTGCTGCAAGAGCAAATTAGTGGAACGGAGAGACAGAGAGTGGGAGGGAGATGCGGCGGAAAACAGTGCGAGTTTGTGTTGATTTGTGGTATTTATGTTTATATTTGCATATCATCTGTTTTATTATAGATCAGTAACGGGAGAGGTCACCGTGAAGTTGAAGTTTAGTCTGCCTGTGGTATTTCATTCATGCACATGAGATATAAACAAATGAACAATGTAATTAGCCCTGTAATACCTAGAAAACAGTGAAAGACCAAACATGATAAATGAATAAACATGTCTAGGAAGGAACGGCTAAGGGATAAGGATCCGTGTATCCGGTTTTAAAAGCGCTGCCAGTTTTCGTGTAAGCGTAGACACGCGTGTTGGCATTCAGCAGCTCTGGGTGCAGAAACGGACACCTGACCTGGCAGTAAGGGGAGAGGGGTGCCTCAGTTGTGGGCTAAACATCAGTGCCCAGAACAGCCACTGGAGAGCCACACGCCGATATATTTATGTCAGAGTAAACTCGGATATACAATCTCAAATGCTGGGTCATTCTACTAATGTGTAAAATGTGTGTAAAAACTTTGGAATGTAATTGGTGATGCCAACTTTTAGTATTTGTCATATAGATTTTTTGAACACATCTAGTAGCATAATTTGTTTGTTGTTGTTTTTTCTCTTTTGACATGAAGCCTTTTTTGAACTGTCCTTTGTAAAGAGTTTAGTTGAAGGTGTTTCCCCAGTTTCCCCCTTTTGAAATAATGAACTATCCGTATTTAATAATAATAATAATAATAAAAACCTGGCATCATCAAAAACTGAACTCTTCAGGGACAATTAAGGATTATGTTTTTTTTAATAATTCTATCTTTTTTTTTTTTTATCAGTAGGGGATGATATTAAAATATCAACCCTGTTATCATTTTGTATAATTATGTCAAATTAAACTATAGCTCTGTTAACCCTGTTACCGTTAACCATTACTTTTATGAAAGCATAACAATATTAAATTAATTAACACTTAAAAACACATTTATTTTCTTTAAAGAGTGTTTAAAATCTTTCAAAAATTACTTTAATCATTTGGAATAAGCACCAATTTCATAGATGGACATCAATTTAACCAGCTTTTTTTTTTTTGTACATTAAAATATATATTTGTACAGTGTTGAAGTGAATACTTAGATTTTGTATAAATGATTAAAGGAGGATTATTATTCATGTGGTCATTAGTAAATCTTTAAGAGACTTCTTTGTTGGTTTAAGCATGGAATGGATGTTTTGGATCCAAAACAAAGGCAGTCTGACATTAATCGACACAGTGATTTATTAAATGCAGGGAATTATTAAGCTTGGCACTGGCCAGACTGTTAATCGGGACATGGGATACATTATTGTCACTCATATACTGCCAACTATTTTAAAACAATCAAAATAAACCTAAATCTTGCTTGGCTCCCTTTAAGTCACTCAATTAAATGACGCAAAACATACTTAGTTGCACCCACACATAAAATGCATCTAAAAGGGATATCCTTTAATTAATGTTCTCTGGTAAACACACACATACAAATTTGCAGCCAGCAGGACCATCTTCTTTAATTATGTTTTGTATACTCACGCACACACAGACCTCAAAGGGTTTATGAATAAACGAAAGGTGTGGTTGGATTAAGTTAATGCCAGGCTCTATTTTCAAGATCTGCTGTGTCCAGATCAGGCACCAGATGGCGCTGTGCTGGCAGTGCCAGGAGATAATGGGGACAGATCGGGCCGCATTACTGCCCATTATCTTCTAATTACTTGTGCGAGGAGCGCTGATCCTGGCGTTTGTGTAAGGAGAAGGCAGAGCCCGGATTACTCGCACTCTCTCCTCGGGGACTGCAGAGATTCAGCCAGGCTGGTGGGCTACAAGGAGATCTAAAAGAGAACAATCCCTCTCGCTTCCTCCCTCCTTCCTTTCTCTCTCTCTCTAAAGAACAACAGATCTCTCCATCCAGATGTCTTCGTGACAAGCAGGCTTCAGTGAGTGACTCACTTGCTTTCTCTGTTTCACTGTCAATCATGTATTGTACTTTATAAAGCAGTGGTTCTCAACTGGTGGGTTGTGACCCAAAAATGTGTCACAGGTCTGATTCTGGCAGGGCTAGACAGAAAGGATGACCCAGTGACCCGGAACCTTGGGCCAGTTTGTAGATCTTGATCAGTTGGGTCAGTTGATCCTATACATGTGCATTTATGCCTTGATTTATTTATTTATTTTTATTTTATTTTTTGCAAATAGTCATGGTTTGTTTTGTTATCATCAGTTAGAATGCATTGGAAATGACTAAATGGCTAATTAAAGTTTTGCATCATATGGCATCTTTTTCTTTTTCTTCTTTTTGGCAAAAGTCTGAACATATAGCTGTCCTAGAAAACCATTTACATTGTATTGTATAATTTTTCTTTTATTACAATTTTTAAATTAACATTACATAATATTACATTTAATTTTAATATTACATTTAAATTCACACAAATGGTGCACACACACACACACACTTGTGCATATATATATATATATATATATATATACACACACACTATATATATATATATATATA
>NW_015539932.1:409351-415753 GCF_001515605.1 Sinocyclocheilus anshuiensis
TTTTAAATGTGTGTATAAACGCTAAACATTTTGGCACATTTTGCATTATTTGGGCACAAATGTATTTTTTGGCTATGCAGGACAGATTGTGTAACCTGCTCACCATTAACAAAACAATGAAAGCTAAAAGAAAATATCATATTTATTTTGTACATTAATAATGTGATATTGTGTTGGGTCTCTACATGATGCCAAATGTAAAACCTGTGTCCCGACACAAAACCAGTGCTGTAGACCACACAGAGTGCAACAGAGCACCTGCTGTAGGCAGAACAAAAAAACATCTCCTGATCATGACCTCTTGCTCCCTTTCATCCCACATCTAGTCTAGAAAGCTAACAGAGCTGCTAACCCCTCACTATTGGAGGCTACTTTAACCACTCATAGACCCGCTTTCCAGAACTCACTAATCAGACCCGAGCCATGGTGTAAAATCAGGTTGAAGGGCAGCTCATACATTTAAGGGGACTGAATCAGAGCAAAAGCGTAACTCTAAAAATATAAGAGGAATGGAAAGCAAGCAAGTGCTCCCCAAGGCCTCCCAGAGGAGGCTTCTAACTGCTCAGAGGCATATGGCTAACCATGTGCTGGCTCCCCCACGCCTGCTCTTAAGCTCCACAAGAGCCCAAAGCTCTTCACTTCATTACCAGCGTTTTGTACCGCATCCACCATTTGCGCATATTAATATCTATCAGGCATGCACGCTGAGGAAACGGCAGAATCGGCTCTGCCAAAGTCTTAAAAAACAGTTTCTTCAGGAAAAGAAACTCGATAAGAATCTCAGGGCACCATTTGTGGGTTTATTTGACGGTTTATCCGGGCAGATTGCAAATTATTGAGTCAGCTACACTGAATTGGATGCGGATCCTTAGAGTGGTGGAATGATGCGTACGTTCACGTCCAGACAATGCAAACGTAAAAGATAGGTGTTTGTGACCTTGACTGCATTTTGCCAAAACATCATTGTGAGATTCTTTTGTGTTCCACAGAAGAAAAAAAATCCTACAGATGTGGAACAGCATGAGGGTGAGTAAATGATTACAGAGTGACATTTTTTCAACAATATCCCTTCAAACGGATGCACACATCAGATTTACATGTCCGCTTGTGTCTCTGTGTGTACGTGTTCATGAAGATGGACTGTTTACATTACACGTGTACCTAGTTATGCACATACATGAGTGTGTGTGTGTGCGCGTGTATGTGCCCATTGCGTCTGGTTCCTGCCTCCGACTGACATGTAATAAAACATGCCGCTGTGTTGTTGATCAATCTCAGCGGCTCGCCGGCCGCACAGCAAGAGCATGTACATGCAAATGAGAATAGCTAAATACCACTGAGGGGGTGGGAGAGAAAAGCAATCACTTCATCTGACAAACCACGGGGAAAGGAGGAGGGATGGGGGATATATAGAGAGAGGTATGCAAAGTTGAGGGAATACAGAGAAGGACGGATTGCTAACGAGCATATGCACTTAATTACACAGGGCCTTATGGGGACCGTGGATGTGCACACGGGCCTTTCCCGAGCCGCCGGGGGGAGTGGCAGTGTGTTTCGTGGGACACTGAGGCCTTTGTGAGTTTATTGTGAGAGTCCGGGATGAACTCTGCCACACAGGGGCAGCAGAAAGCCCTGAAGCGAAAACCATCAGGGTCACCTTACTGTTTGCTTGGGAGCATGCAAAGGGAGAAAGAAAGTGGGAGAAAAAGAGTACGCTTTTGTTTGCCAGTGTGTGCGCGTCTGAAACCACCCTAGTGACCATAAGGTCAGCTAATCTCAAACGCCCGAACAATCCGAAATGTACACAAGCGGAAGAAAGGGAAGAAGGTGGCGAGAAGATTGAGTGATGGGTTAAGAGAGAAGGGAGATGAGCAGTCGACATGATAATGATGTGAGAATTGATTAACGCTTTCTTTTACAACTCTGGGAACTAAAGGGAACTTTGCCCCCTGGCTTTCACTCTCCAAACATTGATTCCTTATGAGGAGTCAATCCTGGTGACTCTCTCTCTCTTTGCATGTCTAAGTGAGTCCATAGACACATTATTAAAATACAATAGGATCAATCTATGGGCTTTTGGCCCAAATAATCTCTTTTTTTAAAGCCTGCAGCCTTTCTGCCCTGATCTCTTTTCTTCTTTTGCAGAATCTATTTAACTTTGGGATGGAACGCGCATTGGGCCTGTTTGCGAGTAAACCTGGAGTTTGAGAGCAGGTGAACTGAGGAGGAATGCAATTCAGTCTAAATATTTTGTGAGTGATAAAAAAAGCATATGTTGTGGATGCTGGTGTGCTGGTATCCTGCCTAAGGTTTTAATTTAATTAAATCAACAAAACTTCATTGCTGTTCAAAAGTCTGGGGCTGGTAAACTTTTGTAATATATTTTTCAAAGAAATCTCTTATTCCAAATCTCCAAGACTGCATTTATTTGAACAAAAATGCAGTGAAACTGTAATATTGTAAATAGTATTACACTTCAAAGTAATTGTTTGCCATTTTAATATTTCAAAATGCAAAACTGAATTTCAGCAGCCATTAATCTAGCCTTCAGTGTCAAGGTTCTTCAGAAATCATTCTAATGTGCTGATTTAGTGCTCAAGAAACATTGCTTATTATCAGTGTTGAAAACAGATGTGCTGCTTAATATTTGTATATATAATGTGATAAATAGAAAGGTCAAAAGAACAGCATAAATATTTTGTAAATCATAAATGTCTTTCCTGTCACTTTTGGTCAATTTAATGCATCCTTGCTGATTAAATGGGTCATCGGATGCCCATTTTCCACAAGTTGATATGATTCTTTAGGGTCTTAATGAAAAGTCTATAACATACTTTGGTTAAAATTTCTAAAATGGTGTAAAACAACACCCATTTTACCCTGTCACAAACCGCTCTTTTCAGAGCAAGCTGTTTTCTTGCATGCCGCTTCAAATGCAAATGAGCTCTGCTGACCCCGCTCCTCTCTTCCGAGCCGCTCTCTGAGAGACGGTAAACTTTAGCCGCATTTATCGTGAAACTTGCTAAATAGCACGTTATTAGGAAAGGCAATTTGCAAAGATTCATAAAAAAACCTTATACTCACTTCTTCTGTAAGTGAAGCTGGATCACGAATGATTCGCACGAACATAAACGCATTTAGGTAGATCGGGGGCACATTCCCTTCAAAAACAAACATAATCCACTGTGTCTTCAGCGGATGTCTCGGATGTCGGGAGTAAATGACGACTGCTATGTTCATTATTACATCCAACAACAAAACACCTCAATCGCTTAGGAGCCATTCTTGTCTACATCTGCTCCAGCGGTGAAACAATGGCAGACTGATGACAGCTCACTCAGGGCGGGTCTAAGGTAAGACACCAGTCCAGTCTGTGCTGAAACGCTACTGTCAATCAAACTATCGTGGGAGGGCCAGGGTCTGTGTGACATCACACAGACAAGAAGCTGAGAACGGCTTGATTTGAGAAAGGGGTAAAGATTTTAGTAGATTAAAAAAAACACTGGGTGGATTTTTATCATTATAGGGTGGTTGTGTACACACACTGCCAACACACATTTATGTTCAAACAACTTGTAAAAGTACATGTCGCCTTTAAAAGAAAAAAATCGTACTGACCCCAGACTTTTGAATGGCAGTGTACATGCTGGTCAATTCGTTAGACCAGTATAAACCTGCTTAGAAATTCATGGTGGTAGACTAAGCTGGTCTTTTTAGCAGTGCAGGTAGAATCCTAACATACGCAAAATTGCTTTGCTCTAGTCTAAATTCAGCTCAGTGCAGTAGAATAGATTTATCAAATGAAGTGGCACAGGAACTAGGCTAGCAGCATATTAAAGGGACAGTCAGCCAAAAATGTAAATTCTGTCTGTTTTTTAAACTGACGGAGAGCACAAAACAAAACAAAACGAGTTTGTGAAGAACATACTGACTACTTATTTCAATATTATGAAAGTAAATAAGACGGAAGCTCCAAACTGATGCAAAAGCACTGTAAAAGTATTATGATGTTCGAGAAAAGCAGCAATTATTCATTCATAACCAAACTGTTTTAATGAGCCAGACCTTCTCAATGAATCACCTGATCCAGTTAACCAATCTGAATGATTTGTTCGTGAATTGGACTGATTTGATTCTCAAGTTCAGCTCACTTGACAGTTTTCATTTTGAGGTAAACTGGATACACTTGTTTTTTTGTTTTTTTTTCCAGTGATGCCATTTGACCTTGTTTATAAAGAAAAACATGTATAACTAATTCTCGCAGTGTTTTGACACATACACAATGTTGACCACACAAATTTGACGCTTTATTGAATTTTGGACAGATGAAAGTGAGTCTGTGAGGGATAGACTTACAGACTTTACAATTGCATGTACTGTGTATGTACTCTTCTAGATCACATGCCATTTTTTATAAAACTCACAACTTTCAAAATTCTTTCATGGAGGTTTTATCTACTGAAAGTTTTTGGAAAGATGTTTCATCAGCTGAACAGTTGGCATGTTGTTAAACAACAGTACAATCCATTGAATGCACTGTACTTCTATCACAGCCTCGTTTTCATTCCTTTCAAAAATTAAATATGGCTCTACCCTGACTAAGGTCTATACACAAATCAGTACCGCAATCAGAAATCTCTTCACCTTGATAAGTGTTTTTGTGACTGGTACACTAGTGCCTAACTTGTTTCTATTGATCTATGGGTTTTTATGTGTACTTTCACTTCTCAAGTCAATTCATCTCTGCTTTTTGCCTCTGACTAAATGTAGCCCCACTGAAGGAAACCATACAGTTTCGTAGCAGCCTGCAGGAATTCTGGCATTGTGATTCACAATGTTTTTTTTTAAACAAGCATTTCTGCATCGCTGCCACATCTCCTCCAATTAAACAAAGAGATGGGTAATTGGCAAATGTCCTTCAGGCTAAATTCCCTCCTCGTAACTTACCGCAGCCCACCGGTGGCTTGGCTCTGGAAAGGGGCTTTACTTTCACGTCCGCCGACCACTTATCAGTTCCGCTGAACGCTGACACCTTGACGTCCTTGACAGTGCATTATTACTTTTTCATGACGCAACCAGATGCAATTACAGCAACATTCTTGCTGTGTATCCATCCCCAACTGTCAGAAATGAGCCCAGAGTGGAGAAATATCAGAGATAAGACATCAAGCCCACCCAGTTGTTAAGAAGCAGACAGGAGAAGACTGAGAGACAGCGACTTAGGACAGGGGGGTGGATTCATCTTTCCTCTGGGAAGCCAATTTTGTCCTTTTCACACCATGTGTCAAAAGACCATGAAAATATTTGCGTATTTTTGTTCATTTGCTCGACTTGAAACGGCATTTAAGACTAAACGGTGATATAGCCCATGTGTAAAATGGTCAGTGCCACATAAACAAAGAAAATACATTTCTCAATGACGTTCACACAGCTCTCAGAGGAGTCACTGACCTCAGGCCAGCAGCTGGCTCACTCCATCAGTGTGATAACCTGGGCTTGGCATCTGTGTGTCTCTCTCCGTCTGCTCAGAGAACTGCTTTAATGGTCCAGCTCACCCATCTGACCTGTTGGATAAATAGCTCTAAAAGCAGAAATAATAACCTCAGACACATATTCATAACAAACATCTGTCAAGATATAACAATGCAGCAATGTACTGCAACACATTAATCTGGCAATGACGATTAAGTGCATCACTTAAAGAATTTGTAATTATTATAATAAATAATTCCATCAAATCAGATCCCCCATCTATGTTCAGTGCGTACGTGTTCAGTGGAGCAGCTGGTCATGATGTAAAATTGTGTAAATTGCCACTCCAGTTACACACAGCAATAAATCATATACTTATTCAGTATTTTATTAGTTATGCTAAATGATTAATAATACATATATTTATGATTTTGAAATGTATTGGGTTTATGCCTAAAACAAGAAAATATATATTTTCAAGATAAATTCCCCGGTAATATTCTCTTTCAAGCAGTTTTGCTCCTCAGTGATGATTAGTAGATATTTTACAGGAAAACAATACAGTATTTTATGAGCATGTGTTTGAAAATAAGTACTGCATAAATCACCAAATTTAATTTAATTATAGTGCATTGTGGCAAAATATTTCATGATGTATTTGATAAAGTATCAAAAATGGATTGAATCATCCTCAAAGCAATTGTTTTGTTTTTAATGTTTGAATGAACACACTCATTTAAAAGTAAGGGGTTTGCATTTATTTTATTAAACAAAGTAAAAACTGAGATATTGTGAAATAATTTTTCTATTTTGATATATTTTAAAATGTAATTTATTTCTGTGATGGAAAAGCTGAGTTTTCAGCATCATTACTCTGGTCTTCAGTGTCACATGATCCTTCAGAAATCATTCTAATATGCTGATTTTTGG
>NW_015539932.1:417033-421401 GCF_001515605.1 Sinocyclocheilus anshuiensis
TAGTGACGATTCTCTCCGGCCAATCCGTGATCAGCAGAGTTTACACGTCACGTTTTGGTAATGGTACGGTACCGTGAACCATACCGTGCCGTACCATGCAGTGGAAAAGCGCCATTATAGTCTTTACAATGGCATTCACTGTAGAAGTGTCTTAGATCACGGAATTTTCTCGAACTCACAACTTTCAAAACTCTTTAATGGAGTTTTTGTCTACTGACAGTGTTTTTGGACAGACGTTTCATCAGCAGAACAGTTGGTATGTTGTTAAACAACAGTACAATCCATTGAATGCACTGTACTTCTATCACAGCCTCGTTTTCATTCCTTTCAAAAATTAAATATGGCTCTACCCTGACTAAGGTCTATACACAAATCAGTACCGCAATCAGAAATCTCTTCACCTTGATAAGTGTTTTTGTGACTGGTACACTAGTGCCTAACTTGTTTCTATTGATCTATGGGTTTTTATGTGTACTTTCACTTCTCAAGTCAATTCATCTCTGCTTTTTGCCTCTGACTAAATGTAGCCCCACTGAAGGAAACCATACAGTTTCGTAGCAGCCTGCAGGAATTCTGGCATTGTGATTCACAATGTTTTTTTTTAAACAAGCATTTCTGCATCGCTGCCACATCTCCTCCAATTAAACAAAGAGATGGGTAATTGGCAAATGTCCTTCAGGCTAAATTCCCTCCTCGTAACTTACCGCAGCCCACCGGTGGCTTGGCTCTGGAAAGGGGCTTTACTTTCACGTCCGCCGACAACTTATCAGTTCCGCTGAACGCTGACACCTTGACGTCCTTGACAGTGCATTATTACTTTTTCATGACGCAACCAGATGCAATTACAGCAACATTCTTGCTGTGTATCCATCCCCAACTGTCAGAAATGAGCCCAGAGTGGAGAAATATCAGAGATAAGACATCAAGCCCACCCAGTTGTTAAGAAGCAGACAGGAGAAGACTGAGAGACAGCGACTTAGGACAGGGGGGTGGATTCATCTTTCCTCTGGGAAGCCAATTTTGTCCTTTTCACACCATGTGTCAAAAGACCATGAAAATATTTGCGTATTTTTGTTCATTTGCTCGACTTGAAACGGCATTTAAGACTAAACGGTGATATAGCCCATGTGTAAAATGGTCAGTGCCACATAAACAAAGAAAATACATTTCTCAATGACGTTCACACAGCTCTCAGAGGAGTCACTGACCTCAGGCCAGCAGCTGGCTCACTCCATCAGTGTGATAACCTGGGCTTGGCATCTGTGTGTCTCTCTCCGTCTGCTCAGAGAACTGCTTTAATGGTCCAGCTCACCCATCCGACCTGCCCTGAACGAAAAAGCATTTGGTATGTTAGATAAATAACTCTAAAATAATAACCTCAGACATGTATTCATAATAAACATGTCAAGAGATAAAAATGTATTGCAACATATCGATTTAGTGCATCACTTACAGAATTTATAATTATTATAAAAAGTAAATCCGTCAAATCAGATCCCCGATCTATGTTCAGTGCATATATGCTCAGTGGAGAGCAGCTGGTCATGATGTAAAATTGTGTAAATTGCCACTCCAGTTACACACAGCAATAAATCATATACTTATTCAGTATTTTATTAGTTATGCTAAATGATTAATAATACATATATTTATGATTTTGAAATGTATTGGGTTTATGCCTAAAACAAGAAAATATATATTTTCAAGATAAATTCCCCGGTAATATTCTCTTTCAAGCAGTTTTGCTCCTCAGTGATGATTAGTAGATATTTTACAGGAAAACAATACAGTATTTTATGAGCATGTGTTTGAAAATAAGTACTGCATAAATCACCAAATTTAATTTAATTATAGTGCATTGTGGCAAAATATTTCATGATGTATTTGATAAAGTATCAAAAATGGATTGAATCATCCTCAAAGCAATTGTTTTGTTTTTAATGTTTGAATGAACACACTCATTTAAAAGTAAGGGGTTTGCATTTATTTTATTAAACAAAGTAAAAACTGAGATATTGTGAAATAATTTTTCTATTTTGATATATTTTAAAATGTAATTTATTTCTGTGATGGAAAAGCTGAGTTTTCAGCATCATTACTCTGGTCTTCAGTGTCACATGATCCTTCAGAAATCATTCTAATATGCTGATTTTTGGTGAATAAAAAGTATTCATTTTCCTTTCAAAAACTTTTTAGCGATAGCGAGCTTCACAGTGATCATCAAAGTGCTTGTTGAAGATAATCGTATCAAACTTTGTTTTTCAGGAGAATCCACTTTCATCAAAGAAGCACTGAAAGCATCACGTTATGAATGCTTAAAGCCATCATAAGCCTCCTCTTCCATTCTGGTCTCAGCAGTCCACCGCAGACCATTACTCGTTTTTTTTAAGCTCACACTCTCAGGTTGTGGCTCATCTGAGATGAAATGCTTAAAAGAGTCGTTTTCCTCTCCTGTTCCATCAGAAACCCATAGGAGCTCCATCTCTTTCAGGTACAGTAAAAAGGAATAAAAGATCTCTGTGAGGGGCTGTGGGAGAAGCCCATGTGAATAGTACTTGCTAGATTTTTCCTTCCTGCAGGTATTGATTGCCTCATGCCTGTCCCCTGCCTACAAGTTACAGGGGAAGATTTTGAGCGCTGCGACAGGAGAAGAAGAACAGAGGGATGGCTGAAGCTCTGGGAACAAACTCCCCTTCATGTCCCACAGGACTAAAGACTCATTGCAATGAAGATTCATCAGCTCTTTCTCCATATTTTGCTCTGTTCCTCAATTCTCTTCCGCCCTCTTCCCAATCTCTGTCTTGCGGCCTACCATCTCCTCGGCTCTGGGAAGCGATGTCTCAACTGAAGAAGTACAGCTGACTTGTGTGGTTAATGACACCTCAGCAAGCTATTGGTTTTTCAGGGCCTCTGTGTGTTTTTCTCTCTGTCTCGCCTCCATCTTCTTTTCCCCTCCATGCCTTGACACTGTTTCTCTCTCTTTCTCTCTCTCTGTCAAGCACAGATTTATTCTGCCTGTGATGCGTGGAGAGGAGAGCAATGCGAGTGCTCAGGGATAGGGTCAGTAGGAGGGAGATGTCTGTACAATAAGAGATAAGATCATGGCTCCCCGGAGGCTTGTTTGGCCCTGTACCCGATCCATCAAACGCATGCTCCTGGTGCCAAGGTCAACTCTAATGAGCATTTGCTGGGGTCTTATTCTCGGCACCTCACACCCCTCTACCTCTGTCTTGAGCTCTTTCTTTCACATGTATGCACACACACATATAGAGTGTGTGAAAATCTACAAATACCTGTACAGTTCAGAAAAGCAGTCTCATTTCACCCCGTCAATGGTCTGTTGCTTTAAATTGTTGTATAAACAAATGCAAAGATAAATAGTTGCTACTGTTTTTGTGAAATGCATATACTACTGATCTAAATCATTTTTGCAAGTATGTACTGATTTAAATTCTTTTTTTGTATGTGGAATGAGTTTCTATAGGGCAGGCTCAGTTATGGTGTAAATTAGAAATATTTTTAGCAGCTATAATTATGGATGTATTCTTTTTTAAATATTGATTTGAGTAAAAAAAAAAAAATAATAAAAAAAACACACACACACACACACACGTATGTAGGAGGCTTCCAGCGCCGTAGATCATGGGACCCCGCCCATAAACGGTGACGTTATGTGTTTGTATTGGGGTATAACATGCATCAATAGACTTGATCGGTGTCGCGTCATAGCTGTGTGGGCGCCCAGACAGCAACATAGTGTTGACCCAGATCCGGCCCACATCTGGCCCATGTGAAATCCATGTGGGCCGGATCTGGGCCGAAACTGTCTGCTGTCTGGGATACACACATACACACACACATACACTAACATTCAAAAGTTGTTTTTGAAAGACGTTGCTTATGCTCACCAAGGTTGCACTTATGCAATGAAAAATATAGTAAAAACAGTAATATTATGAAATATTATTACAATTAAAAATAATACTTTTTAATATTTTATTACATTTTAAAATATAATTTATTCCTGTGATGGCAAAGCTGATTTTTCAGCATCCATTACTCCAGACGTCAGTGTCATATGACCCTTCAAAAATCATTCTAATATGCTGATTATTATTATTATTATCATCACAGTTGAAAACAGTTATGCCTAAAACAGCTGCTTAATATTTTTGTGGCCCATGATATTATTTTTTAGGGATTAATGATGAATAGAAAATAAATAGTAAGTTCAAAAGAAGGGCACTTTCAAACTGTATTTTTTATCGAAATGAAAAATTCAATTATATTTTTAAGTTAATATAGTGTAATTTATATATATATATATAATATATATATATATATATATATATATATATATAATATTTA
>NW_015539932.1:421800-430345 GCF_001515605.1 Sinocyclocheilus anshuiensis
ACACACACACAATATATATATATATATATATATATATATATATATATATATATATATATATATAGATGTGTGTGTGTGTGTGTTTATATATACTTTAAATAAAAATAAATGCTGGCATTCTGATTTTCCCATTTCATACATTTGCATGTAATAAGATGGAAGTCCTTAAACATTAGCCACATTAAGCTGATCTTTAACACTCTTGTTTTTATATGTTAATCAGCAATGTAATTTGAATTAAGTGCTTTTCTTTATTTCAAGGTAAAGAAGTGGTTCTTGGATGCTGCTGAGGAGAGACTCGGGATGCTTCTTTATGGTCTCTGTTCCCACCCTCTAGATCACAGTGATCATCTCTGCTTGGTGAGTGAAAGGCGAGTGTGCTCTAAAACATGTGGCGTGCACTAATGAAGCAATAAAAGTCACGGCTGGGGGTGGGTGTACTGGTGAGGGGGGCTCTGGGAACCAGTCCTAACAATGGCAGGTGTGATAATTATGATGTTCTGACCTCGCATATTACCTGCGCATCAGATAAGATATAAACCGGATTAAATTTGAGGACTCTGGCATGTGGATGATGCACTGTGCATTAGTACTGAAATGCATCATTATGATAACAAGACAGGCCATTCGTACAACCATCATGTCATCTTCATGAACATGTGTCATGTTCAGTGACCGAGAGATTGTCAAAGTCACAATTACACGCAAACCCAGTGCTGACTGGAAATGAGCTCCATATAAATGTTAAATAGATCTGCACTAACTCCGACCACTTCCCCGTGTCTTTGACAGGCTGACCAGACCACCTTCATGAACGCCTATGTCACTCCTGTTTCCTTCCAGTTTCCCCAATGGCTTCATGATAACATTTAACAATGATTTATCGGCTTGTGAAAACCCTCCCAAATGCCCTGACAGAGGGGATAAGGATGAGGGGCAGTGCACTCTGACACCCCCTGGAGGCCAGGGTATATGGGGCATCTTTACCTCTGTCCAACAGCTTGTGTGTGTCTCCCAGTGGCAGCTGGATGGGACCACCAGCCACAGAAATGCCCACCCACCCCATTATTCTGTAATGGCTGTGCAATGGGCTAACATTGAACTCTGAACCCTTAATGAAAAACCACCTTGGCTCTGTCCCTACTCTACATTTACTCGGCCTTAAAAAAAGAACTGGCCACAATGGCAAATAGGCATAGCGATTATGAGTAATTATGATTATGATTTTCCCAAGTAAAAAGCAACAAGTTAAGCTAAAGCATTTGTGGACTATTCTAATGCCTAATATGATTATTATATACACTATGTTTTTTTTTTAAGAAATGTATATATTTTTTAGCAAGAATGCCTTAAAATGATCAAATGTAGGTAGCAGCAAAAACTTTTACTTTGATACCAAAGAATTCTGTTTCAAATAAATGCTGTTCTTTTAAACTTTCTATTCATCAAAAATTCTAGAAAAAAGTTTTATTGTTTCCACAAACAGCAGCACAACTGTATTAAGCAGCACAAATGTTTGCAACATGGATAATAAGAAATCTTTCTTGCGCACCAAATTAACATAATTTCTGAAGGATCATGTGAACCCGAAGACTAGAGTAATGGCTTCTGAAAATTCAGCTTTGCCATCACAGGAATACATTTTGTTTCAAAATATATTAAAATAGATGTTTTAAATTGTAATAATATTTTACAATATCGCTGTTTTTACTGTATTTTTGATCAAATAAATGCAGCCTTGCTGAGCATAAGAGGTGTCTTTCAAAAACATTTAAAAATCTTACTGACTCCAAACTTTTGAGACATAACATTGTTTGTTTGTTTTATTCTGGTCCATTGATAATGCTTATGCTTATGCACATTTTTTTTTAAAGATTTTCCTGGAAAAAAAAAACTTTTGAGAGTTCTGTGTTTCTTTAAAGGGATAGTTCACCCAAAAATGAAAATTCTGTCATTAATTACTCGGCCTCATGTCGTTCCAAACCCGTAAGACCTTCGGAACACAAATTAAGATATTTTTGATGAAATCTGAGAGCTTTCTGACTCTGCATAGACAGCAACTCAACTGATACATTCAAGGTCCAGAAAGGTAGTAAGGACATTGTTAAAACAGTCCATGTAACATCAGTGGTTCAACCTTAATTTTATGAAGCTACGAGAATACTTTTTTTCACAAAGATAACAAAAATAAGGACTTTATTCAACAGTTTCTTCTCTTCCGTGTCAGTCTTCGACGTGCAAAGAAAAACGAAGTTCTTATGGGTTTGGAACCAATGAGGCTGAGTAATTAATGACAGAATTTTCATTTTTGGGTGAACTATACCTTTAAAGAACCACAAAACTCTCAAAAGATTTTTTTCAGGAAAATCTTTTTAAAAAATTGCATAAGCATAAACATTTGTGATTTGTGAAAAAGGAGATTTAGAATGTTCACGCATATATGTGCCTCTTTGTTTGCTCACCACATTTTCTCTCTCTGTCTTGGCAGATGTCTTCCTTGAACTCTGTCTAGAGTCGTAAGTCGCTGGGCTGCTGATGAACTTGGACATGGAGGGAGGATAGTGAGTGAGAGGAGTCAGAGGTCAGGGGTCAATTTGTAAGTAGTTCTTTCTTTGGTCTTAACTAATTGAGTTTTTAGGTATTTTACATTTTAATGTGATATTTTAAATTTTAATTGCCAGCAAAGCTTAGCCTTTTCCATATTCTCTCATCTGTTTGTTTCAACGTGGATTAAATAGCTACAAAATATCCAATTGTTTGTTTACACCCTGTATAGCAAACAAATACAACATTTCCACATTAAAAATCTATCAGATTGCTGAATACGGTGATTTCAGGTCGGTGGTGTAGAATGTGATTCCACCTGCAGAGATGAGAGGCAGAAAGGGTTTTTTTGTACTCGGTGAGGTGGTTGTAGCAGAAGTCAGGTAGGGTCAGCTCTTCTTCTGCTTGGTTCTCTGAGGAATCACCATATCAATATCTCTCTGAGCGTGCATTTTTGAGAAGAAACACTCGAAGTGATGAGTGCTGAACAGCCTGTAGGCCTCCAGAGACCAAATCAAACTCTGTGTTTCCTGTAACCTCAGCACCATGGGAAGGGACCACCCGCGCTCCCACACACACACAGAATAACGATGACCTGCTCTCCTGTCCGACAATGTGAGCCACTGCTCCGGGTGGTTTTACACAAAGTGATGATTTCTTTGTCAAACATCCCTACGATACACACACACACCCCGGTTTTTCCCTGAAGCGATCCGCAACCCCCAACCCGTTCAGTCCTAGCCCACTACGGCTAGGCCTCCAATTAAATCAAAAGTGGTTTGTTTTTATTGGTGTTTTGCGCTGACAAGTGGGCTATCATCCTGACGACTCTACCTGTCAGTGAGCGACTGAAAATCCTCAGTTGACAATGCCCAATGCTTCCAATTAGGAGAGAATCAGACTCCTAGCGTGCAAGCGATCTTTCCACCCTCCCCCAAGGCCCTTCCTTAAACCCCCCCACCCTCTGGCACCCCCATCTTTCGGCACTCGCCCCAGCAGCTTCTGCCATTTCGCTCTCTCATTCTTGCTTCCTTCATAATTTTCCCCTTCGCTTTTTTCAAGGTAGGTATATCTCCTCGGCAAATTACTGACACAAAACGGGGTGGCGCACTGGCGGTCCCGAGCCTGAGTGCTGGCGGTCCCGAGCCCCCTGTCAGCTTTAATGAGCCAATAAAGGTATATTTCTCCAGCATGAATGCGCTAAAGTCTTTCTTGTGTGACAGCTGACTGGGAAATGTGAGTGTTAACCTTATAAAAGATTCAGCGGTTCTCATTATTTTCTGTCAAATCTCGCACCTGATGGCTTTAAGGTGCATCATTTGCATCGCAGACTGGTCCAGGGTGTGCCCATTTTTTTCCCCAACAATGTTTGTTTGTTGACTCAAGTCAACATTTCTTTCCTTCTACATGTCTTTTTTTATCGCAAGGCATGTTTTACTCAATGTTTCCAAATGACAGCAATGCCAAAGTTTATCCAGGAACGTCATACCACTTTCCTGAACATATCCAAATATATATTTAACAAACATGGAACAGAATAAATAAATTAAATTCAAAACATTGTTTTCACCCGAGGTGAGGTGAGATCAAATGACTTTGAAGCCTCTTGCCACTCATCTCTTCTGTCTCTCCTTCAAATCTTCAAACAATCAGAGGTTGTACGTTAAATACAAGTGTTTGAGAGACAGATTTTTAGAGGGCGTTTCTGTGCATCTCCATTTGGTGTGTCAAGCTCCTGATTTTCTGTCCTCTGCATTAATTGTTCATTCTATGCACTGTCCAACTTGTGTAACATTTACTGTGGTTGAAGCATTCTAGAATTTTGTATGGCCATTGTCAATCACTAAAGCTTAATCAGTGTTTTAAGTCATATAAAAATATTAAAAAATAAATGAAAGTTGTGACGTGGTGTCGGTACAACTTTTTGCAGAATTGTGAAGCTTTTACAAGTTCAGAGTCTTTACATTACATCATTAATGCATAATTAAAAGATAGATCATTCAATCATCAGCTTGCCACACTGATTAAGTCAAAATCAAAAACTATAATGAAAAAATTTATATTCTTACAAAGTGGAAACCATAAAGCCATATGTTTTGCGCTGACAAGTGGGCTATCATCCTGACGACTCTACCTGTCAGTGAGCGACTGAAAATCCTCAGTTGACAATGCCCAATGCTTCCAATTAGGAGAGAATCAGACTCCTAGCGTGCAAGCGATCTTTCCACCCTCCCCCAAGGCCCTTCCTTAAACCCCCCCACCCTCTGGCACCCCCATCTTTCGGCACTCGCCCCAGCAGCTTCTGCCATTTCGCTCTCTCATTCTTGCTTCCTTCATAATTTTCCCCTTCGCTTTTTTCAAGGTAGGTATATCTCCTCTGCAAATTACTGACACAAAACGGGGTGGCGCACCGGCGGTCCCGAGCTTGAGTGCTGGCGGTCCCGAGCCCCCTGTCAGCTTTAATGAGCCAATAAAGGTATATTTCTCCAGCGTGAATGCGCTAAAGTCTTTCTTGTTTGACAGCTGACTGAGAAATGTGAGTGTTAACCTTATAAAAGATTCAGCGGTTCTCATTATTTTCTGTCAAATCTCGCACCTGATGGCTTTAAGGTGCATCATTTGCATCGCAGACTGGTCCAGGGTGTGCCCATTTTTTTCCCCAACAATGTTTGTTTGTTGACTCAAGTCAACATTTCTTTCCTTCTACATGTCTTTTTTTATCGCAAGGCATGTTTTACTCAATGTTTCCAAATGACAGCAATGCCAAAGTTTATCCAGGAACGTCATACCACTTTCCTGAACATATCCAAATATATATTTAACAAACATGGAACAGAATAAATAAATTAAATTCAAAACATTGTTTTCACCCGAGGTGAGGTGAGATCAAATGACTTTGAAGCCTCTTGCCACTCATCTCTTCTGTCTCTCCTTCAAATCTTCAAACAATCAGAGGTTGTACGTTAAATACAAGTGTTTGAGAGACAGATTTTTAGAGGGCGTTTCTGTGCATCTCCATTTGGTGTGTCAAGCTCCTGATTTTCTGTCCTCTGCATTAATTGTTCATTCTATGCACTGTCCAACTTGTGTAACATTTACTGTGGTTGAAGCATTCTAGAATTTTGTATGGCCATTGTCAATCACTAAAGCTTAATCAGTGTTTTAAGTCATATAAAAATATTAAAAAATAAATGAAAGTTGTGACGTGGTGTCGGTACAACTTTTTGCAGAATTGTGAAGCTTTAAAAAGTTCAAAGTCTTAACATTGCATATATATATATATATATATATATATATATATGAAATTTTTACATTATATTGTATTTTTTATATTGTATACACTCTTAAAAATAAAGGAGCTTAAAGGTTTTTCACAGCAATGCCATAGAAGAACCATTTTTGGTTCCACAAAGAACCATTCAGTCAAAGTTTCTTTAAAGAACCATCTCTTTCTTACCTTTTTATAATCTGAAGAACCTTCTTTCGCCACACAGAACCTTTTGTGAAACAGAAAGGTTCTTCAGATGTTAAAGGTTCTTTATGGAACCATTTAGACAAAAAAGGTTCATCTATGGCATCGTGAAGCACCTTTATTTTTACATTTACATTTACATTTAGTCATTTAGCAGACGCTTTTATCCAAAGCGACTTACAATTTTTAAGAGTGTATTTATGTTTATTACTATTATATTTTATATTTATGTATTTACTTAATAATTATACCCATTTCTTATGCAGGCTTACACATGGCCTGACCATAAAAAGTAATTTGAGTCATTTTGATTTAATGACATATAAATAAATAATATTAGCTTGACTTTGCAAGTAAATCCGAGGGCATGTTCTGTGTCTTTAAATGAAAAGATTGCTTGAGCCATTAAGGATTTTGACTGTTTGGACAATTGAAGGAAAACCAATGCAGTGCAGTAGCCTTAAAAAAGCAGCCATTATGCCATTTGTTATTTATATGGGTTATTTGATAATAGATTCATTTCATTTAACATTTTAGGTTTAAACTGATTTTTTTTTTTTTATCATTAAGCTTTAGTGCACCTGTTGTCACTGTACTAAGAGGTCTGATTTTTGTTTATCTTACAAATAAAGCTCAAAACATGCCATAGATAACCCCTGTCACGGACTGCCACAGAGACTAAATAAAGAAAAGAAAAATCCCCATCACACGCAGTGGACATCCTTATATGAGCCTCTAAAGTAAAGTGAGTGCGCTTGCACCCCGCCTCATTGTGACAGCTTGCAGCCGCGTTGACACCCCTTGGGAGCGGAGAGCGGATTCACTAACCTGCCGTTGTCTGCGGCCGAATAGCGCTTCCAATCTGCTGTTCTGATGGGGGCTCGATTATTGGGACCTGTCGAAAATACACGAGGGGCTAACTGTTTGAGAGAAAGACGTGAAAGGCAGGACAATAGTTTTTCATGCATGTTGGAGTTTTGTGTCACGCTGGGCTTTCAGAAAGAGCAGTCGCCCTCATTATTGCTCATTAACATTGCATACATTAGGCTACGATTAGATACTTGTTATGAACTAAACGACATTGTTGTTTGATAATCGCGTTTTGTGCTTTGGAAAAAGAAAAGAACACTAAAGTATCAAGCGTCAATGCAAGAGACTGCCTTGTAATTTAAGCTATATAAGCACAAATAAAACTTTTACTCTGATCTTGATGATTAATCATAGAAGTAATAATGGCTTATTAGCCAATAAGTATTTATTTTTTACGTTACCAGTCATTATTATTACTAGAATTATTGTTGTTTCTTTGGTTTGTATATTGTTGATAGTAGTGTTACTACAGTTTAAACAAGAAGACTGTTTAGTTTATTGTTTAGGCGATATATGTGAGTATATAGCCTACTATATGTTTCACGTGTGTAAAAAATACTAAAATACTTTTCTTGCATCTTCAGTACACTTGAGTGTAAACAACGTAATCATTCTTTTCATAAGTATGTTTAAAAAAAACATTTCTATATTATGCAGTTTTAAATTACAAATTTCAAGATTTAAATCCAGAACAAAACGTTTCTGTTCATTATAAAGGTCTATGTAAATTTGTAAACTTAATAAAATATAATGAAACAGTCATGAGGGTCTAAAGGGGCCCTCTCTGTTTTATGATTTTAATGTCACATGACACCAAAATGGCTTCCTGTATGTTGATTATGCCAAGCTGCCTTTGATTTGCGGACAAATATTTAATATATAATATATTTATATTTAATTATATATAAAAATGTATATTATATATATATATATATATATATATATATATAGGTAATATTGTATATATTACAACATATATATATATATATTGCTTCACTGCTTATTAATGTTTTTTAACCCTTGGTGTTCGGGTCTGTGGGACCCGTCTTCAATTTTTATCAAAAGAAAAATGATAGGCTACTATTAATTATTTTTTTTCAAACTCAGACTCATTGGCCTTGGCTCATTTTCTGTGAAGAACATATATCAGAACAAATTTTCAATGACCACTCGCTGTACACCCCCTTCGGGACTCAGAGCTAGTAAAAGAGTGGAAATATTATGTCCTGTGTACCTTCACTCTGTTCTCCTATTGTCTAGGCCTGCTATTAGTATGTGTGTGTGTGTGTGAGAGAGAGAGAGAGAGAGAGAGAGAGAGAGAGAGAGAGTGTGTAAATGTGTAATAAATGTGAATAAAAAGGAAAGGTGGGCTCCAAAAGCAAAGAAGATGCTCCTCATGAGCTGGAGAGTCAGTTTGTTCTGCGGCTCCCTCGGGTCAGTTTTTTTTTTGTTAATTTTACTGACCTATATTAGTGCAAAGTCTGTAAACAGTATTTAAGGAAGGTACACACGCCCAAAACAATTCCATCAAGTGCATTTAAATAATTGATATCTTTAGATCATTGTTGTTTGACTCATAATTATTCGGTTACACTTTATTTTAAGGTGTCCTTGTTACAGTGTAATTATACATTTAAGTACTGAGTAATATTAACTAAC
>NW_015539932.1:430603-440281 GCF_001515605.1 Sinocyclocheilus anshuiensis
TGTGTGTGTGTGAGAGAGAGAGAGAGAGAGAGAGAGAGAGAGAGAGAGAGTCTGTAAGAGTGTGAGTGTAAGTGTGAGTTTTGTGTTTCTGCCCCTGCCATTCCCGCACAAGGTTGTAGCGCTTTAATTCACAAATGGGATCTAACAAAGGTAAAGAGCCAATTTTGACCATATATGCTGTTTATATTGCTTGTAGGTGGGATGAAGTAAACATTTGTTGAGTATTTTAACATATAATTTTTGATTGTGTTGAATTAAAAACCCAAAACTGCAGCGGGTCCACCAGACCCACAAACACTGGCAAAACTGCGTGTCAACATTTTTTTCTTCTCATAATTTCATCTTTTTAATGAGACTTTATTTTTTTTATTCCTAAATGCGTATACACCAATAAAATATTTGATAAAAAATAAATAAATAAAAAATCAAATGACTTAAATACGGAAACTTAAAGTATGTTAATTATAGCAAAAGTGTATGTCATTTTTTATATGAATTAAATCACTAATATATTTTGAATAAAAATTAACGTCGCGTCATTGACCCTTTTTATAATATAAATGACATAACTTTATAGCCTACTAGAAGTGTAGCTAACTGCGCGCCTTAAAAATATTGTAATTAAAATTAAATCTATCAAAATCAATGCTTAAATTCAACGGGAGAAACTATAAGGGAATTATTTGAGAAAAATGGCCGAATTGTGAGAAAGTGGTCAAGACTTGACTGAACGCGCGCTAGGAGGAGAGGAGAGAAAAGACCTCCCCACTCCTCATAATAACCCCATTATAAGGTTCATCAATGATGTAATGAAAGCAAACAGTGTGAAAATTGCCTGTAAACATTTGGATCCGAGTCTCCTAATGAATTCAGTGTCTCTTTTAATCAAAGTGGGCGACCTGTGGGGAGGGGTTTATTGGGCGTGGGGGGGTCCGGTTTCCTCTTAGCGAGCCAGTCAACACCCCAAAACACCTCCTAACCAATGGAAGCGAGTCGCTGGGGACTCACGTGGAAGGGGTGCCCTTAAAAACCTAGCCACTGAGTTCCGCACAAGTTCATTTGTTAGGCTTTATCTGACTTTCCGTTCCCCAATGTGTCTATTTAACCTGCATTACCTCATTTGCGCTTCTGTCTTCTCACAGCATTTTTTCAGCGCTCTACCGTCCAGCGCTTTCGCATTGCATTACCTACGCCGGAACAGAATGCTCTTGCCTTTTCCATCCGGATTCGACTCTACTCGCCACAGCGAACTACCTTTGAACTGATGAAAATTTCAGCTGCTCAATAGACGCGAGGCTGGAGCTGACGCCGCTTCGCTTCTGTCCGTGGTGCTGAAATGCGCGCGCCCTCTAAGTAGGCTACCTTGCGGTTTTACACTAACACTGTTACTTCAGAACAGCCTTTTTAAATAATTTGATAAATAATTCAAAGCTACCATCGATGCGTCTCACGTCTTCGAGAAATACCGGGATTGAAAAAATTAATTAAATTTGCCAGCCGAGAATATATTTAGGCTGTATCGATTTTTTTTGAGGTGTGAGTGAGGAGCTAAATAAAAAAAAAACATTTTTTTTGGAGGCAGGGTCTGTGAGTACTTCATACAGAACCTCCTCAAGAAACCTCCTTTTCCTTTTTAAACTTAAACTAAAAGTCCTCAAGGAAGAAGAACATTTTTTTTCCCAGACGGGATGAATAATTCTCATTTCCGATTCTGCTTTGGATGTTCCTCCTGGATAGATCGCTATTAAATCGAGCGCCATTCACGCAGAACTTGCTTGAATACAGATGATAATCTGAACAGAGGCTTCACGCAAGCAGCAGTGTGGAGATGGAAGCGTCCACCAACGGCTCCAGTTTTGGAATCGACTCCCTGCTATCCCACAGGCCCGGAAGCCCAGTCATCGCGAAGGGGGACAGTTTGGTTGGAGAATGCCGGTCCCCGCTGGAGTTCAGCCCCAGGTCAGACTTAGAGAGCGGTTGTTCTACTCCTCCGTCCCCGCGGCGGGAGTGCGGTGAGGATGCGGCGCAGAGACAGGGTCACCTGCTCGGGCTCGCGTCCCATTTGCAGCTCGGGCCGATCTCCGTTGGATCGCAACCTCGGACTGTCACTTCATCCTTCTTAATAAGAGATATTCTGGCTGACTGTAAACCCTTAGCGGCGTGTGCTCCTTACTCCAGTAACGGCCAGCCGACTCAGGAGGCAGGGAGACTGGCATCTAAAATCGCAGAAGACTTAATTGAAAAGATCCACAGTAACTCATCGTCAGACAGTGAATACAAAGGTAAAAATATCACTTCGCGTTTAGTGATATTTTAAAATAATTTCACATGAACTAGAACTTGACACATTTATATAGCATAGAGTTTAAGCAGGTTGGCTTTCTGACTACCCTATAATTTGGGGATAGAAAATAAAAAATAGAATTATAATGAAACTGCAAAAATTAATTTCATGGCGTTGTTTATAAAGGACAACAGACAATGTGATATGTCAATGATAGATAGATAGATAGATAGATAGATAGATAGAAATAGGCTAATGCACATGGCATAATCATTTTATAATCCAAAACATTTTACAATCAACTCTCGTAAAATACGTTAAATATTTTTAAATCAATAAAGGCATTTGTCGTTAGTGCAAAAATCCTGAAATCTTTGTGACTTCAGTGCAAGAAATATTGCTCATTTTTGTTCACTATTGTACATTTGAACGTGCTTATTAATGCAAAGCTTATTGTTAGGTGCAGGGCAAAGGAAGTTGAACGGATAAACATCATCAGCTAGATTCATTAAGGATTTGTCCAGGTGAAATTACATCTGAGGGGGAAAAAAAAGAGTGAAAGATCGCTTCCTGTGACATAACATTACGTTGATTTTAGGTCAATGACTATTGATAAATTTAGGAATATGCCCTTATTAGATAAGACAATTAATGCTATTTTTTATAACTATTTGTTATTATTATTACAAAGAAAGAAATAGTAGTATTATATGCCTCTATATGCCTCATGACTCTCACATCATGACATTATTAGCTTGGCAAGTCTATAGGCGCGGTGATCAAAATTAATGCTCTCCAAATCAAAGCCATTCCATCTCCAGAGCGCTTGTAAAGTGTGTGCGCCGCTTTGATTTTTTGCCTTTCTACCCCCTTATATTTCAGGGATTTGATGCAATTTGTCCCAGTGCTAATCAGATTTGTAACGCACGGGGTCGGTCCGCTCTTTATTTCGCTCTTATCCCCGGCCCTGTGAAGTTTCTCCGGTTCTCGGTTGAAAGGTTTCCATCCCTTGTGGCTCAATTAGCCGGATTATTGTGCTCCTTGAGAGACGACTCAACTACTCGACTGGCAAGGTCTCTCGCGTCGTGTCCCTCTCTTTCTGGGTTCAGAGAGAAAAGAGTTTGGTTTAGATAGGGAGAGAGGGGTGAATTAAATATCACAACCCTCGTGTATTCACATTCTGAAAATAAAATCTGAAAAATGCATGACAGAATTACAAGCACGCGCGGGACCATCAGAGGATGTGTGGAAACCTTTGACACCAGAACATGTGATAACTTGCCAAAGCAGGGTCTACTGAAACACTTGGGCTAACTAACTCATGCTAATCAGTGCCCTTTCGTTCAATGTGATGTTTCAGTGAAAGAGGAGGGCGAGAGGGAAGAAGCCACGGAAAGCGCGGACCGCCTTCACTGACCATCAGCTCGCCCAGCTGGAGCGCAGTTTTGAGCGTCAGAAGTATCTGAGTGTGCAGGACAGGATGGAGCTGGCAGCCTCTCTCAACCTGACCGACACGCAGGTCAAAACCTGGTACCAGAACACCGCCGCCTCTGCCCCCCCTCTCCGGTGTGTTACCCAGACCGACACCACCACGATGAACGGCACGATTCGGACTCGTTGCAATACATGGCAGCTTTGAACTCCACCATTAAAAAGCTATTTTACTGGTGACAAAATATTCGAGAAATTTTACGAAGCCACAAAAACAAACTGACACACAAAAAGCGATTAGAGACATCTTTAAACTTTATTTATTTATTTTACTTGTGTTTTTTAACTTATGTTTATATATATTTTTTGTTTACCCTAAATGTTAAATCTGGAGAAAACAAATACAGACCGTTATATACTGAACGCAATAATAACGGGACATGATACTACAGGGACATTTCGTTTCACAAATTATTATTATTATTATTATTTTAACTAATCAATATTACAAATGTGAATTGTTGGTGCATCCCTGACGCAAAGAATACTTAAATGGTAGATTCATATTTAATTATCCTGAGATGAAATCCAGGTCATAAATCGTGGGCTTTGTAGTGACCCTCTAAAATGTACAAAGGAAAAGAGGTGTAAATAAGAATATTTTGTTTTATGTTGAAAGACAAATCTCGAATTTTCTCTTTTTGTATCATATTTCCAAGCCTTGCGTTAACAGGTGAGACTGACGTGAGCAGCACATTAAAACCCGACACGTCTCTACAAAATGAAAAAGCAACTTAAATGAAGAAGTGTCACTTTTCTATTTGACAAACAGTTGAATGGTACGGAGTGCTATGCCTAAACAGAACAAGCAGGTGGATTGGACGAGATGGATTATTAATCGATTATCAATCGATTCTTTTTGTGCTGCTTTTTTCGTTTCTATATTCCTGCACAACTGCCAGTAGGATCACTTTGATGTTGACGGGAAAACGCCAAGTCCTCGTTTCAGATCACTTGTGATCAATAAGACGTCTGAAAGGAGATGACATGCAAAGTGTTCGCCCAGGCATTGTGCAATAACTCTGTATAAAGCCGTTGAAATATCTTGTCATTCTTTCTGGTGAAGCTGTATATTGAGAATAATGATTTGTGAAGTAATGATTCTCGTAATTCCAAATGATTTTCGTTCGTGACCCCGTGTGCTTAGCGGTGTGAACTTCTTGAAAACTCTTAAAACTGCTGGATGTGCGGGGGAGGGTGGTCTTTAAGCAAGGAGAATTACTTTTATAAATGTGCTAATAAAGATCTTTCATTAATTTACCACTGACTGAGAATGTGAAGGTAGCCTATACAAATACTGGGTAAATACACACTCGTGTTCTCATAGACAATTCAGTTACACTAAACCAACAGCCAATATAAAAGGTATGCAGGTGCATAATGCGCGTGCCAGACCTGAACATTGACACATTATAAATGTATGAATTAACAAAATTGCTATTGCAAAACTTGCCAATCCTGTACTTTGCAACAAGAACCAGAACTTCATGCAACCAATGCATGATGTGTTACTTTCTGCGACCAATGAGACAATTTTACCTTTTGACAAACATGTAGGCTACTATAAACATTTTTGTTTCGTCCCACTTACTTCGTTTCGAGTAATTTCACGAGAAAAGAATCCACATTGTGAATTTCTGGCAAAGCGATAAGTGGGCCAACACTAAAGTATAATATTATAATTTGTATAATTGAAAAGATAAATGTTATATTTTATTTATTTTGTAAAATAAATAGATCCAACACGGTGTGGTGAAAAAACGAGACGTTAAAATAATGGTTTAGGCCTATTCTCCATAATTGAAACCCAGGCTAAATTGTCTTAAGTATTCGTTTTTAAAAGTTACGAAGGACTAAGTTTCAACACGGAAAAAAAAAGTAAACCAATAAAATACACATCGGCTATTATTTAGGCTACACTGGTTACGCCAAGTCATTGCTTTTAAAACGTATCCAGAAATGTAATGAAAAGTAAAAGTTTGCTTATGAAAATAAACGTAAACAAACGCTGTGATAGCAATATCATAAAATTCGAGCTCACAGAACTCTATAACTGGCAAATGTGTTTGAATAATTTTAAACATGACTGTCAGACACTTTGCTCAAACCCCACACTATTTGGTTAGCATCGTGGATTTAATTTGTCGAACCTACGAAAAAAAAAAGTTAATAAGAATGTCGCACCCAAGGAAGTGAACATTCACCTCCCTAACCTTTCAGAAACGCCCGGAGATTTGGGGACTTAATTCTACCTTCATATTTTAAAGTTTAACGCGACTACCTCTTATTAATAGGTCACACTTTAAATATCATTTTGATCATGAATCATATGAGCCGGTCTCAATACAATTTAAAACGATGTTCATTTTATTGGCAGCACGACAAAAGGGAAATACTGAGAGATTGAACGTTGATTGTTGGGTATGTGATCCCGTTCTCTCTCACGCACACACACTCAACACTTGTCAGCCTCCATTGTCTCGTGTCTACAAGAGTAAAGTGACAGACTTTTTTGCACTCTTAAAACAGCATCATGGATCACTAAGCAAGCGGAGTCATTTCATTTAGTTTTCATAAACAATATGTGGATGAAATATTAATGGTCACCTAAGTGTGTAATTGTTTAAGTGCCCTAAATGATCCCATTTGGAAATGGGTTGTTTTCATACCCTTTCTTGAGAGTGTTGGTTTGCTGCTCTTTGCCAAACGGCCCCAACAGCTGGTCACCGGGCAGTGCTGACTGCGGCTCGGATCAGCAAGGGGACATCTGGTCAGCGGCATGACGGGACCCCCCTTCATCCCCCCTCCGTGAGCCTAGACTGACTTTAACCCAACCATGAGACCGGTCCGTGAAGCTCAGGGTTTAGGGACTGCTCTGACAGGGCGACTGAATGGGATATTAACGAGCAGACAATAGACCTTAATAGCTTTTAATTGAACGTCGATAACGTGATCAGTCGGTCTCCTGCTGCAAACTTTCGCATAGCACATGTCATCCTGCGTCTCATCATTGGGCTCCTGCCATGAATCACTAGAGAGCGAGAAAACATTTTAAGAACGTTTCATAGGCTACATTTATGGCTTGTTATTGATGTGGGGAAATACGCAACAAAAAGTTTTTTTTACAACTATTTTTAAGTACAATTTCAAAGTAATTAATTATTGTTTTGCACAGAATATTGCTAAATTATATTTAAAAAAATAAAAACTAATAATAAAAAGTGGCAATAATGCAAATAAAATAACAATTGCATTATACTCAATAAAATACATTGTTAACCAAGACAGATGAACAGATGCGCACGTAAAAAAAGAAGACATATCAATTCAGATCAAACATTTAAATGATCACATGGATCTGCACATGATCCAAAGGAGGCTGATGACCCCCCCTCAATATTTATGAAAAGGGTTATTCTTGCGAAGTGCGCAGCTGATTGCAAGAAAAGCTCCTCGGTCTTGTTAATAGACGCAGAGATTTTTGCATGTGAAAGGATAGTGGTAAATCCCTCGGCTCTTACCGAGGATTGTCCCCGGCTCAGGGTTAATGAAGTGCGGATAGAGTCTCGCTGATCTCCCGACAAACAAAAACACAACACGGAGAGCTTAGAGCCGCAGGATCAGTGACTCTGATTAAGCTCATTGACTCAGAATAAAAACCAAACAAAACAGCCTTCAGATGAAATTAAGAGTCAATCAAAGTGCAATTTGCATCGTGATTTAGGCGACTGTCTTTTCCCCATGTTTTTCTGACGATTGCCATTTTTTGTCACGTTGCTTTAAATGAAATTCAGTGCAAGGAACAGAAACATCTGCACCTTCATTATGTCCTTTCTCTCTATTTCTTTGCTGGACTTTGAAACAAACCTGCTTCACATTTCATTTAAATGTATTTAAATGTAAAAAAGTAATACAATAAAATGTAATAATAATAATAATAACAGATACATTGGTAGGGTAAAATAGTTATTTACCAAAACAGAGATAAAACATAAATATATATTATCTGAGCAGAGAAATATATGGATAGTTATAGATCTAAAGCTTTAAATTAGAGATGTGGAAAAGGTATGGCCGGAATAATATTAACTTGGTGTTACAATTATAACCTACCTACATAAAGCTTGAAAAAGAAATGTTATTTTCATTCATTTACATTTAAAATTCTAAATCACTTGTACTATTAATCAAAATAATCAGTTTCCTAAAAATCACACTAAATGGGAAATCTTCATCCTAGCGCAGGTGTGGACGGAAATCTGGGAAACTGGGACAGCGATTGGGCAGCGAGATCAGTGCAGCACCTGCTGCAGGGTCACGACACCCGTGACCCCCAGGGGAAGGTGGTTGGGGTGCTGTTGCTGTGTTACCCTACTCACATTTGTCCTCTGCATAAACTTTTTTATTTCCAGCATTTCCCAGAGAGACAAGGGGGAATGCTGGAAAACACTGTTGGAATAAAAAACAAAGTGTAAAAAAAGATCTGAATCAGCAACACACAGACACATTTAGGAAATGGGGGGTACAGCGAAACAATAGAAAGAGACAGAAAGTAGACAGCGAGCGGATCCCAAGGTACTGTCCTGGATGTCAAATCCAATCCTTGCCTGAAGGTATACGAAGGGTGGAGGTATAAAGGCCTCAGAGTGAGGTAGCGAGATAACTCCGCAATCATTCCTCCAATAAAACCCAAAGCATTTCTAAACTTGGGTCAGGGGCAAAAGGATTGACATACCAATCTTGGCAAATAATGAAAACACTCTTCCCGCAGTCCAGCAGAGGAAGAAGCGGGAAAAAGAGCGAACAGTCCACGTGGAAAAGAATAGTGGACATAAAAGGTGCTTGTTGCAGGAATCCCCTGCAGTCAGCAATAACAGTCATGTTCGTCCCGGCAGGGGACAATGTAAAGAACACTGGTATTAGGTGACAGGCTGATTATCTAATCAATAAGGGCCAACTGTCGTAGAGCCGTCGGTGACCCCCTGCTCGCGCTGTTCCATCACAACAGATGAGTGAACAAGCAGAGAACTGTCCCGTGGGAGCATTGCTACCCCGGAGGATGTAGACAGCGCTAACAACATCCACCCCTTCCACCCCCAGGCCTCACAGAGGGGCACTAACAACATCCCTCTCTATACTGACACCCAATGGCTGGGAGAAAAACAACCCTCTGGACCTACATAAACCGCACAAGCAGAACTTTTTTCCATATTTATGTCATTTTGTTGGCATTTGTCAAAAAATTCCATTATGGATAAGAATATTAATACTAACAGTAATGAATATTGTTGTTCTCTTTACTAATAAATCCTCGTGGACTTTCGACTGCTGCAATGCTGTCACAATCCCAACATACAGTATGTACGTATAAAGTAGTTCTTCAGTGTTTGGGCTTATTTAAAGTGGATTAGGTTTGAGAAAGAGGAACTTTCTGGAGAACCTCTGCGCACCCCTGGGTCAGAACGCTGGACCCTGCGAGCCTCTGAGTCTCATAAACATAAAGGAAGGAATAGGTATGAATAAAGGATGAGGAAGGGTATACATGTATTTTTAACACCCTTCCATGTGAAGCCTAGCAGGAGAATGCATTTTGGGTTTGTGAGGGGGAAGGGGGCAAAGGGAGGGGTGGGCAATGTGTTTTTATTTGTTTAGTTTTTTGTCTTCTGTGTTATTGTGTAGAATACGGCTGTAAGGACTGACATAGACACTTCCTGGGGTGATGAACCTGAAATTTGAATGGTTGTCTTTGTTTTAAATATATGTGAAACATGTTGATACAATTTTTTTATTGAAACCGTCAATTAATTTAATAATATATATTAATAATAATTAGATATATTAATATGTAATTTAAATAGATATTATTATATATTATATATTACATATTATACAATAATATATAT
>NW_015539932.1:440334-442917 GCF_001515605.1 Sinocyclocheilus anshuiensis
ATGTATATATATATATATATATATATATATATATATATATGATAATAATAATATATAATATATATTTAAACATATTGTTTGTTAGAAATTAAATTATTATATAATACAATTAGATATATATCAACTATTTACAGTATATTATGTATTAAATTAGATCATTAATAATAAATTATTTCATACATTCATCTATTTCAAATGAAAGAAAAGGAATGCAGAAATGCAGTGAAAGGTTTGATGAAGATGTTGAGTCTCACAGACACTGCATCTGCTCTTCCAGTCTATTTCCATTCTTTAACTTCTTTTACAAAAAGAATAATAATAATAGTAAAATAAATGCATGTATTTCATAGCACATTACTTTGATGACTTACAACCCAAAGACTTTTGGGCTGTACGGAGGAAGAGCAGTGGTGCACAAGAAGGAAACAGTGATTGTTATTTATTTGATTCAAATAGCTCCTAATTGGACAGAGTAGAAGGAATGGACAGTACATCCAGTGACCAACCCTTGACTCCTCAGTCACCACTGGGGACCCTCCGGGCCGGCCTGCCAGCTGCCTAACTGAGCGATGACTTCAGGCCAGGGCAGGGACCAGGGGCTGACGAGGAAATGATGGAGCACCCGAGCAGCTGGGAGAGAAAAAGATGGAAAGGAAAGCAGATTAACCAGGCTAACACTGACAATGACTCCCCCTTTCCAACAAGTCAAACACGGTTACAAAAAAACTGTAGTAACATTCTGTCTGACAATTGGGGGAAGCCACTAGCGTGTTCACTATTAACCAACGTGCATTTGATCATCAGAGAACCTGATATTATAAATATTTACATACATCAGAGAGATGTGGGAATTTGCCGACGATTGTCTGCCAGATCAGAATGCAGATCTTCACGGCTGAGACAGCGGGAAAGAGGCAACGGCAGCTTCTTTTCTGTCAGAGGGAGAGGCTTCCCACATTTGAAGTCAGTTGAGAGTGGCAAACGGAATAAAGACGGAAAAGCGTGATGGCACGTAAGGCTCAGAGACGGGTGGGAAAAAAAGGCTTCAAATGGTTATCAATAAAATTGCTTCTGCCAGGCGCGGCAGTTTAACCTCTTTAGTGCGTTCGGCTTCTCCTAACGGGCCGTGACGTGTGCTGTGGGTGCAGTCTGCTTCATGCCTGTCTTCACAAAGCTCCTTGTCGGTTTGATGGGTTCACAGCTTCTCCTCACACAGGTGAGACTCCCCTTGGAGTCCCACAGACTTTGGCACAAGACATGACATAAAACAAGAGCCTCTCACACCCCAGCAGAAGAAAAACAGACACTTGAAAGGGGCCGAGACTGACTCTCTGACTTCAGACTTGTTATTGATTTGCAGAGGTGTAAAGTATTGGAGTAAATGTAATTAGTTACTATACTTGAGTATCTTTTTGGATACTTTGTAGTTGTACTGAGTATCAAAGATATTAGCAACTTTTACTCTCTACTTCACTACATTTTTGAATGAGTATCTGTACTCTTTACTCCACTACATTTGAAATGAGTGTTGCAGTTACACATTACATTTTGCATGGACCTAGCTTTTTCTGCAGCAGTTTATTTCTGCTACAAAAGACGTGATACTGCCTATTACAGGTCACTGAAAGTACTGCATCTTGTGCATTTTGCCCTTATTTACCCAAACCGCTGATCTCTCTCTCCGCGCCACCAACGAGACCGCCCGAGCCATTGGGCGGTCTATGGCAGCTATGGTGGCAGCAGAGAGGCATTTGTGGTTGACCCTGTCTGACATGAAAGAGAAAGACAGGGTCTTCCTCCTCGACGCCCCGCTTGCGCCTTCTGGCCTGTTCGGCGACGCCGTCGATTCCGTCGTCGACAGGTACCAGGAGGTTCGTAAACAGGCGGCGGCGTTTCAGCGGTTCCTCCCTCACTGCGTCTCAGCTCTGGGGGCTGCTCCGCGTACCAGCTCCTCATATAGGGAGGCTCAGAAACAGAGCGTTGCCGCCCGCGCTCCCCCGCATCAGGACCGGAAGCAGAAGCAACGCTCTGGGTCGGGGGCTTTGAAGCCTAAGCCGGATCTGCGGACCGTCCTTCAGGCTAGTGCTCGTCTCCCCCCAGTGCCCTCAGGAGATCGATCTGCCAGTCCTGCCGGTGTTCCAGGGCGCAGCGGTCTCCAGCGAGCGTTTCTCTCAGTTACCGCCTGGGAACTTAGCGGTGCTGAGAGGCTCGCGACCTCTGCGGAGGCCCCCAGAGCAGCAAGTTCGGCCGTCCAATGCCAGTGCGCCGCTTCAGGGCACTGAACTAGCCGCTCTGGGCACACCAGAGATCAGTCTCAAGAGACTGATTCCCTTAGTAGACTATTTAGCAGTGTGGAAGCTACTGCCAAATGTGGCTCAATGGGTCTAAAAGATCTTTCTTCATCACAGGAAGTTCCTGAGGTTCACTTTTGGGGGCAAAGCTTACCAATATCGTGTTTTTCCTTTTGGCCTTGCACTCTCACCCCACACTTTCATGAAGTGTGTGGATATTGCTCTGGCTCCATTGCGACTCCAGGGCATCCGCATACTCAACTACATCGACGATTGGTTGATATTAGCTCAT
>NW_015539932.1:443031-487522 GCF_001515605.1 Sinocyclocheilus anshuiensis
AGGTGGTGAAGCAGATATGGAGAGTTTTTGGCCAGGCTCAGGTGGACCTGTCGCAAACATCGCACCCATCGCACTGTCCCCTCTGGTTCTCTCTGACTCATCCAGCTCCACTGGGGCTGGATGCCATGGTACAGACTTGCCTGAGGCTTCGTCTGTATGCTTTTCCCCCGATCACTCTGCTCCCGGGAGTTCTGGAGAGAATGCGCCGGGACGGAGTCCGTCTACTGCTAGTAGCCCCGTTCTGGCCAGGTCGAATATGGTTCTTGGACCTGATATCCCTTCTCGACGGCTCTCCATGGGAGATCCCCGTCAGGAGGGACCTCCTCTCACAGGCGGAGGGCACGATATTTCACCCCCGCCCGGAGTTGTGGAAGTTATGGCTGTGGCCCCTGAGGGGGCACAACTAGTAGCTTCCGGTCTCTCAACTGAGGTTGTTGAGACCATCCTCCAATCCAGAGCTCCCTCAACGAGGAAACTGTATGCCCTGAAGTGGAAGCTTTTCACTTCTTGGTGCAGAGATCGCCAGCTTGACCCAGTTCACTGCCAGATCGGTTCAGTGCTGGAGTTTCTGCAGGCTCGGCTCTTCTGTTCTCTCGCCCTAGCTGTGCAGGCTTCCACACTGGGCAGAGATTTGAAAGTCTGGCATGTCTCTTTGACTAGTGCATTTTTTGAGCCTATATTTAGTATAAGTAAAATACTTAAGTACTGTTAAAATCAGATACTCTAAGACTTTTACTCAAGTTGTTTTGAAATTGGTGACTTGTAACGTGTAGTGGAGTAATTTTCACTGTAAGGTATCTGTAATTTTACTCAAGTATGGTTTTTAGGTACTCTTTACACCTCTGTTGATTTGATCTGTATCAGGAACACAGAACAACAGCCGATGCATCCGATGTGTTTCACATTCCTCATCGATTTTATGCCGAGAGTGCTGAAAAACATTATGGGTACAAAGAGATATCATATAGAGAAACTTGTCATCACAGTTGTAAATTTCAGAAACTCACATCTATGAAATTCAAATACAACTGAGATCTTTTTTTTTTAATAAGAATAGGTTATGAATAGAGATAGTTTAAGCTATAGTCCATTCACACTTTCAAATTAATCAGTTATGTAATAACTGTCATGATAATAATTCAGATAATTATTTAAGATTATAAATAGCCATTCTCAAAAGAGAACTGTGTACTGCATCAAACAGTAAAATAAATTATACATATATATATATATATAATATTTTTATTTATTATAAATTATATTATATATTACAATTTGTATTTTTCATCATATATATATAATGACAAAATTATATTATTTAAAATATAATACATTTTATATATTATTTTATATATTATTATTATTACTTTTATCATTATTGAAAATAAAAAAATATGATAAATAATGATACATACTATGTTTGCAAGCTATACAATAATAAAAGACAATCTGACAAAAACAATAAAAACTGAATCTGTATTAGTCATGAAAAGGCTAGAAAAAAAGTCATGAAAAGGCCAACTAGATATTTAGACAAAAATCAATGATTGCATTATGCAAATTCACTGAATAACAATTTTTCTTACTATTATTTCCTTCTAGTAACAATGGAGAACTCTGGTCTATTGATTATATGTCAGGTGTTGAGGTAGAGAGAGAGAATAAACAGAGAAACAGTAGGAGATGGGAGAGGAGCATTGTGTTTGCCAGGACTGTGGCATTAGTATCATGGCTGGAGAGTGTGACACAGGCTCAGCTCTCTTTGATCCAGCACAGAGGCAGATCTCCCCTGACCTGAGTGTGCCAAGACTGAGTGTTCAACCTCCCACAACACTGAGGGTGTGCTGAGCATCCTTTATAATTCACACCAACACACCTGTTCATGCCGACACATACCACACACACACACTTTAACACCCACAATACAAACATATTAGAATGCACACATACACACGCGACACAAAAGCCTGTCACTTATACGATTGTCCTTCATTCTTGAATTTAAATCCTGTGAAAGCTTTATAAAATATACACAAGAATAAATAGTTAATTGGCTGACACCTTGTCTACACTGTGTCTACAAAACTAGATCAGCTCTCGAAGCTGTCTACACTGGATGCGGATGTTGCAGTGCATTGCGACAGTTGACGGACGCCCCATTTCTATTTTTGACGCGCTGCACAGCGATTTCGCCCACTTTATTGTCCCCATCTGTCTGAAATAAAATGATTTTATTTACAAATATCCATATGTATATCTGAATTGATGGATGTGAATTTTATTCTCCACATATCTGTTACATTCTTGTATATTCTGGGCTCTGGCCTTCTAATTTAAATCATCTTTTGATTGCCTTATGCATTTTCAAGCAGATTTTAAGCAGTTAAAATATATCAATATTTCACTATTCTATTTTCTAAATATGTTGCATTGATTTGCATGGATTTGCATTCATAACAAAGTAGAATACAAATGCATTCACCAGTTTTATCGTTTCTGAAGAGCTGGTCTGTGTTTAGTAGTCATTCTGAGGTGATGTGTATTTCAGAACATCCACTGTCAATCTCAAGTTCTTCCAGTGTGGATACTAAGGGTCGTGAAAAAATAACAATATTTTACAATATTGATACTGAATCAATAATATCAAGCTAAGAATATATACATTTTCACATTGTTCGAAAGTCTGGGATCAGTAAGATTTTCTTTTCTTTCAAAAGAGACATTAAATTGACAGCAACATTTTTTACATTGTTACAAAAGATTTCCTTTTTTTTTTAATGTTGTTCTTTTGAATTTTTCATTCAGCAAAGAATCCTGGGAAAAATGTATCATAGTTTGTGTAAAAGTATTTTCAACATCGATAATAATAAGAAATGTTTCTTGAGCAGCAAATGAGCATATTAGAATATTTTCTGAAGGATCATGACACTAAAGACTGGAGTAATGATGCTGAAAATTCAGTTTTGTCATCTCAGAATCAAATTACATTTCAATATACATTAAAATAGAAAACAGACATTTAACATGGTCATTTATGTAGTTTTACTGTATTTGTGATCAAATAAATGCAGCCTTGGTGAGCATAAGAGAAAGTTTTAAGGTCCAGAGATCAGAATATATCAGTTTACTTTAACTACAAACTAAACAAATCACAATACTGGCATAATGTAACCCTGATATCAATATAATATGATATCGCCAGATCCCTGCTCACATCTAGTATTCCCACATCTCTTCACGTTAGCAATGACAATCTAGAAAAAGCACCAGTGTAAGATACAAACAGAGACATGAATGAAAGAAAGCCAGTGATGAGGGCAAGATATGGCACTGTTAAGCCCTGGAGCAGATGACCTGATGCGAGGAAGAGAGAAAGAATCGAGTGGCAACAGATAGTGAAAACAATAGAAGAGCAGTGAAAGGAAGACTTGAGTCACGAAAGTAAGGAGCAGGCAAAGGAGAATAGGGGTAAGATAGACCACAAGATAGAAGATCTGAAGAGACAAGACTGAGCAGTATGATAGGTTAGGAAAAACCCCACGCCTGTTCCCTCACTTCTATGAAGAGGCAAACCAACACTTGAACAATACGCCGCAAAAGCGCAGCTGTGGGTCCTCAGTAATTACTGCTATCTTAAGGAGCCACTGAGGACGCCCATGAGGCCTCTGAGTGAGAGAATAGACCCGACGTTCAGACAAAAAGGCCGAAAGGAGAGCAGGGTGCTCTCTGATATCCCTACCTAGAGCTGCCAGTCACATCACTATCTCTATGACTCTAAGGTTACCCACACACACACACTCATTGTTTGTAGTTATCAGTGTGTCATGTTCGGCATTGTCTGTATAATGTAGACTAGGACAGTCCTAAAGTAATGCTTTTCAAGACTATTAGAAGTGCGAATAATTTGTATGAAATGTTATTCATTCTGCCATTCTTTCTCACCCAAACCTCTCTAATTATATAGAGAAACTTGACCCAAAACCCCAAACCAGAAATGTTCTGGAAGTATATTAGCATTGACTATGACTGGTCCACAAGGAAGTCATCAGTGATCATTTTTCTCTCAGTCAACTGCAGTAACAGGATCAAGAACCAGATCCTGATTCATGAAGCAATCATTCAATTCTGTGAACCAGTTAAGCTGATTAATTTTAAAAGATGTAACTCAAAAGAAAGCTTCATTCATGTATTGGACCATTTGCAATTCAAGAATGTTAAAAACTCAGAACTTAATAATTTCATAAGTTGGAATTTGAATGAAACTGACCACACCCCACAGGAAGTTGGAATGGAATGACAGAAGGAGTTAAATGAATCACAATTCAGTGCAGGTAAGGCATTCTGGGAGAAGAGGTGTTTAAATTTTAAACTTTAGTCTTGTCAAACAATTCATTGTAATTCACTTCAATACTTTCTTACATGCAAATTTGAATAGCAATTCTGCATTCTCTTTTCTACCTCAATTTAAAAATTTTAATTCGGGAAGCGAATTGGATTTTAAAAGGCGCACAACTCTGATTGATACCTCTCTGTTGAGCTCTCATGAACACTCCAACAACAATTTTGCCAAAATTTCTGGTGAACTAATTCAGCTACTAACTATTATTTACATTATACCATATTAAAAACCATTTCCCGTAACAAAAGAACTAAAAAAGCACAGAAGAATTGTGCAGATTCTGCATGGACCTATGACCAACAATGGCTTCATGCTTTGACTCCTTACAGCATTTAAATGGAAGGGACGAAACATTAACTATGAGAGATACAGCCACAGGGATTTAAGGGACATACATGAGACCTTTTTCCTCACACTCCTCTCCACTGTCTATTTTCAGGCATTTTTCAAGGCTCATAAATGCACCAGTGAATTCTGACTCATTAACTTTAAACCACAAAGTTTACCAGAGAGGAAGAATTCATACAAGAGATTCAGAGAGAGAAAATAAAATCAATGAAAGAGAAACTTATTGTATCATATGAGATCCATTCCCTGGGTATTCTGGACAATAATGACTTGATATAACAGTGACGCTGTGGCATTTGCTCTATTTTCCCACTGTTTTCTTTGCTTGTGATTGAGTGGGCCTATTTTCGCACGTTATGGCAGGTGCTTAAAACCAAGAAAGCTGACGTCTGTTTGATCAAAGTTTATGTGAAATTTCCAAAGGCCACTGGGGGAATCTGTGTTTATGAACTGTAATAAAAAGAGTCATTTTGACAATTCGACCTCTGTGCGGTGGATGCGGAGGGGGGTGGAGGAATTGGTTTCTGTTTGCCAGTGAATAGAGAGAAATATTCTTGTCTTTTACAAGCACTAAAATACGTGAGGGTGGGAGGACTGTACATTACTGTGATCTTGAGCAAGGCTTTTTGAGCCGTTGAACTAATTTAAATAAAAGGAGTTTCTCTCATTTTTAAATACAACACTCAGAAGTCATGAATACTGACATGGAATAAAAATTAGCACACGGAAAAAAAGAGAAAAGAAAACCAAAATGAAACTAATTTTATTTTCCAAACCAAAACAGGTGTGCGAAGGAATAGGCTGCATGTCAAAGAAAGCAATATAATAATAATAATAAATAAAATTAAATTTTACTTATGTAAAATCATTTAAAAATGGACATGTGCCAATAAATTCCATGTAATTTTAAACTTCAGCAGTTTTTTTAAATAGAGGAGAAATGATCAGTAACTGACAGATGACAGTTAGTAGATGACAAAAACTCTCAGCGCACCTTCAGACTCTCTATGATTTGTGCTAGAAGAACACACATTGCCACATAAGCTGCCTCAGGTCATGGAAACTGATGCAGAAATGAGAGAATGATCCAGCAAGCTTTGCTGTGACAACAGTATTCATGTTCGCTACTCTACTCAAACCTGAGGTGTCACAAAATCAATGCAGTTTTCTGTAAATAGCTGTTTGCCGCTCAGCAGGAGTATTACAGCATTACTGGTGAGCTAAAGGCCTGCAAAAAAACACTAAATCATAATAATATGTGTCAGGCATAATGTATGGGAAGGATTGTGAATTAAGTTAATTATGATTACTATAAAATACAATCACTGTCATGCAAATAAATGTGAACAAATTCAAGCACATGTTCATAATCATCATATTATACGCTGCTCACTGGTTATCGACAGCTGTGCACTTGTGAACACTTATAGCAGGCAGAAAACACACACACACACACACACACTCACCAGTTCACACAGGCACAAAAACACACAAAGGGAAAGAGGAAGAGAGCTAGATTATTGAGGTAGTATCATACAGGAATATTAAAGAAGGCTCTTAAGATTTTAATAAGAATAAAATGAAACAGTAACCACCAAGGGGCTAGCAGGGTTAATCCCTTCAATATTACAGGAAAAAAAAAAACAGCGAGGATGGAGAGGGGAGAGGGGAGGGGGTGGAGAGGCAAGGTGGAGGATACAGGCAAAGCGAGAAAATGCAATAAAAAAGTAATGGTTGCCTTGGAATCAACACAGTGCCAGAACCAAAGCATAAGTAAACACACACACACACACATACATATAAACATAGATGGATGGGTCTGACATAAACAGAGAGATAATACATAAATGAATGGTAGAAGATAGAATGATAGAACGATAGATGAACGATAGAACGATAGAGAGAACGATAGATAGAACGAAAGAACGACAGAATGATAGATAGAACGATAGAACAACAGATGGATGGATGGATGGATGGAACTAACAAATTAATGAACAACAGATAGTAAACAGATAATACAGAAATGAATGACAGAAGATAGAACGATAGAGCGATAGAACGATAGAAAGATAGATAGACTGATAGAACGATAGATAGAACGATAGAAAGATAGATGGATGGAACTAACGAATGAATGAACAACAGATAGTAAATAGATAATACATAAATGAATGACAGAAGATAGAATGATAGAACAATAGAGCAATAGATAGAACGATAGACAGAACAAAAGAATGGCAGATAGAATGATAGAACGACGGAACGATAGATAGAACGATAGATAGATTGATGGATGGATCTGACATAAATAGATACGACTTATGTCAATAAATAGAATGATAGAGAGAACAATAGATGATGGATGGATGGTTAGGTGGTTAGGATGGATGGTTAGGGATGGTGGTGGAGATAGATAGAAAGAATGAATGGATGGGTGGATGGATGGAACTAACGAATGAACAACAGATAGATGAATGGATGGATCTGACATACAGTAAAATAGATAATCGATGGATGGATGGATGGATGGAACAAATTAATGAACAACAGATAATACATGAATGACAGAAGATAGATAGATAGCTAGATAGATAGATAGATAGATAGATAGATAGATAGATAGATAGATAGATAGGTGTGACGGTGTGATACCAGCAGATGGTATGAGACAGTTGGCAGTGGTAAGTGAGCATGAGTATCTGTTTACTAATAACCCTTTAATTACTTCAGCTGGTGGATGGGATAAAAACGCCAGACTCAAGCAGGAGAACGTCTTCAGGTGATGAGAGGGTTACATATGACACAGAGCCTCCAATGACATTTTATGGAAAGAACTCTCTTTATTATAAATCACTGCAACTAGATACTTAAAAAAAGATGGTATATCTGACTATATCAGATAACTTCAAATTCAGTAATATTACATGTGGGAGATATACGGTACCCTATACAATGGTAAATGTCAGGAGAAATCCATTCATCTCCCGGGATAACGTTAACTCTCTCCATTTTGTTGGTCTGAACCCACCTTTTGGGCAAATATGTTACAAAGATGTGCTCTCTCTCTCTCTTCTCTCGTTCTTTTTTCAGGATGTGTTGGTCTACGTGGACTCTTCCCGTCTCGTTTCAGTCGGCGAACAGGGAGTGTGCCGCGTTCACTGGCTGCCCTTTAGCTCAGCCGTGTTGCAAAAGCATACATTTTAATGATGAGACCTTTTCTTTTAAATAACTCCTCTACAAGAGAAAAATAAATTGCTGTTCAAGAGGAAATATTACACTGTGCATTGTGGGATTGAGAGGGATTGAGCGGAGTGGGCCGTGTGACCCATACATCACAGCCAACCTGTATAAATTAAGATATAAATAGCTTTATACAGAGAAACTTTACATTGGGTCTGCTTCCGAAGGAGTGTGTGTGTGTGTGTGTGTGCAAGGCCTTGCGCACAGACGGAAGTGTGCATTTGTGTGTGTTAGAGGGGTAGAAGGGAGAGAGTGTGTTTGTATGTGTGTATGGCATTGAAAATCCCCCTCGGAGTGCTGGGCAAACAGAAAGCAGGCCGTATAAAGGCTGAAAAGACCTCGCTTGGTTATTGTATATTCCTCGCCTGGATCCCCGTAAAGACCCCCATAGCCCTGCACTGTCACCAGGGCCACTGTGTCATCACGGACAGCCGGCTTTATACGGAGCCCTGGCGAAGGATCCAAAAGGAAATTAAAAGGGGATTATGGCTGCCTGACTTGCTGAAGGGATTCGCTAGGCCCGGGTTTTATTTAGTTCTCGGTGCTGTGCGCTGCCTGAAGTGTGAGGAGGGACCAGAGTAGGTCTGTTCAAAGCCTTCACACTCCGCTCTGCTTATCTACAAAAACTGATGTAATATTTCAGAACGGTATATATGTGTTAGGCCCACGGGAAATGCTTGCAATCCGTCTCTACCTGCAAATTTATCGAATCCATCGCACACAAGAGAAAAGAAATCGCTGTTTTAAAAAACATAGGAATATGAATGCAGGCTTCTGAATTTTGATTTCATTGACGAATACAGACGTAAACATGATGTGTGTTTAAAGCACTACAGCTGAAGAATTAAACTGATGCATGTTTTTTTTACTCTTTTGATAAGACACACAGCCTACCTTGAATGTGCTGTAACTTTGGATAAAATCGACTGTTAAACAACTTTAAAATATAAACTGTTTCTGTTTCCCAGAATATTTCTCTACCAGCTATGAACCTCCCACAGTCTGTTCACTGACCACCTGATGCAAACTGGACACAAAAATGGCAAGAGATGGTCAAAATCGGCAGTTCCAATCTGATTGGCTGACCTTACGAACTTCTGGGAGAAGGGCATGCAGGTTTTTTAGCACTGTGCCATGAATCAAAGTCATGTTTACAAAGTACTGGGCTGATAAATGCACGTTTGAGGATGAAATAATAAAGATTTGAAAGTTTAATAGTATTTTATCCGAAACATTAAGTAGCAAAGTAACTAGATTTTCTGTTACACTTTCTGTTTTACCTGTTAAATGATCTATTCAATTATTTTGGACGGCAGAAATACTGATTACAAATCACGGGTTCGTTTTAGCAAAGGATTGGTTCTCTTCACTGTCACTCTGACAGGATGTTTTGCAGTGTCTATTTGTGTGTGTGTGTGTGGCAGCATTATCAATTATCCAGTGCGCAGTATCACTCTCGGTGTTAAATTAAGTTGTCAGCGCTGTCTCCACAATTTCCCCATCACAGAGGTAGACACTGATGGGGCCTGACGACCGCTTGGTGGTTCTCCTCGCCGGCTGCCGGCCCGCATCGTGCCTGCAATTCATCAGCACACATTCAGAGCACAGTCCGCGCGCCAAACTCTGCCAGCCAGCCGGCAGCACGGCCAACCCAGCCCAGCGTACTGCTGCCTGGGACGGATGCAAAGAGAATGAGCTAAATCACCTTCCAAAAAACCCATAGCAAAGAGGGATTGGAGTTTGTCCTACTCCGGCGCTGTGCCTAGTCTTTGTGTGCATGCTTGTCAAAGATGTAACCAAATGTTCAAGATTTGGGGGTGGGACGAAATGTAAGTTATGATTATTATAAAACAGATGCATTGTTATTGAATGAGCTGCCATTGTAAATTGACTATAATTGGATAACATTGACTGCTTAATCTACGACTGTGTCCAAAAGCTAAAAAACGCTACATTTGGAGGCAGTTTATGAAGGTAGGAAGGCAACAAGTCATGTCCCAATGCAATGTTTGCATAACATCTACTAAGATGTCTTCATCTGGTTGGATTTTGAAAAGAACATTCTTCACTAACTATCCACAATCCTATGCAGTTCAGCAGTTGGTGAAAAGAATGAAAATGGTGCTTGCATCTATTCATTAATAAATGTCCCTTTTTCAACTTACAGCTCATTTTCTACTGGGAAATAAGCACTGAAACCACTCAATATTTGCTTGGATATCTTTAAAGCTCATTTGAATTTGTTGTAAGATCATTAGACATTATGGTGCCTTGAAAGCCTGTTTTTTTTTTTAGTTCCATCATATAAAAACATTTCATGCAAATAATTATTATAGTAGGCATTAAATAAAAATTATATTTTCTAAATTCATGTTGTTGATCTTATTGTGAACAATTCATCTATGCATATTTAATTTGGGGGGAAAAAAAACATTTATGACCTTACAATTGTGTAATTGCTCATCAAAAACTTGATAGAGTTAAACAACTGACTTCTCTCTGGTAACGTATGCTGGACTTCTCCAATCATTTAGTCCACTTAATCCTGGCCCTCCAGAATTTACTGCAAGTCTGCATTCAGATTTGTCTCCATCCAATCAACAACCAATGTTTAGAAGAAGGCCATTTTTTGCTAATCCATTTCACTTGTATGTCCATCATACTTCTGTTTAATCACAACTTTACCTTAATAGGGAGCAAGGCAGATGCCTTAGGTTTTGGACACAGTCAATAAACAACACAATTGGGTGTTTCATAAAAGCAATTAGCCACTGTAGTCCGTTACAGTGTTTTTACTACAGTTAAGTGGGCTTTAGAACACTCTTTACCCATAGTAAAATCCGTGCACTGCACAGGATTCAGTAACTGTCCAGTAATCTCAATGTTGCAGGTGACACCCCCCCCCCATTTTCTTCTGCAGAGTTTGTATTTGCCTGACTATGACAGGGAGGCGAATAAAGAGAAAGGAAAAGGAGATTTGAGATGTGTATGCATGAGAGAAAGCAAGCAGGAAAGACAGAGAGCGAGTGAAAGAAAAAGAGAGAAGGGGGTATGAGAGCGCAGTTTGTGGGCAGCAAAGCCCATGAGACACATAACTTGGCAGCTTACCTGCTTAAAGGGCACTGGCAGGCAGGCTGGACAGGCATATATGTCACCCTCTCTCTCGCTTGTGCTCTCTCGCTTTCGCTCCAGAAGGCTGAAGGACACAGGAAGAGTCTGGGCACATTGCAGCCGAGCAGGCAGCTAGACGGCCAGGCCGCAGTAATAATGGAGAACTGTATAACAGCGGGGCACTAAGCTCTCTGTGCTTAAGTATTTATTTGTGATGAATAGTAATGACGGCACACTTCCAAAGCACTTGTTTAATATGGAATGGCCTAAGGGGCGGGTATCATTCTCTGAGTCCTTAGCTCCGCTCGCACCCCAGAGCGAATGAAGCTCGCTGTGCCTCCCTCAGCCCTCCACAACATGTGCTGGCCCTTTTCACTGTCCCTGCCCCAAAGTTAAATAAAACATTACACGCCATTTTCAGTTATTAACCTACCTAACTGAGAAAAAAAGTCAATGATTTATTTCTATTTGGGCTCCATTGCTACACAGCTGTCATGGTCAGGCCGTAACCTAAATAATCAATTGATGCGTTTTTGGTCTCTGGGAGTTGATTGGATGCCATTATAAAGGAAAACAGCTTCTATAGCAGTACTTCAAAAAAAAAACTTCAAGCCCCAGAAGCTTCATCACGCCATGGCTGTTAAATATGAGTGTCGTCAACCCCTACTGAGATTTATTACGAGCACCTCGCAGAAGAACAAACAACAGACAGTTTAGTGAACAGTTTGCGGCACTGTACTTTTACAGCCATGCAAATAAGGATAGATCAGCTTTTCAACAAAAGGCTGTTAAACACTCCCTTCTGTTTACAAGCCCTTCTGATGTGAACACCCATCATCAAAAGGCAGAAAGTCACCAGCTGCGGTTTAGCACTGGCTACTCAAACAGTCATGATCTCCTGTTGTGACGCTAAGCCATCATTGGCTCGGCAGGAAGTCTCACATTGGAGTGATAATGCTGGAAACGGCGCTGATCCACAGTTTTGTGTTTCCTCTTTGAGGAAATAGTTTGCAGAAAAAAATGAAGATTCTGTCGTCATTTACGATTTCATTTTTGTGTGCATGAACAGTTTTGTGTAAGGATTAAGGAACAAAACCAAATTTAAGACGTTGTTTGCTGAAAATATGCAAAGATGCATTGCTCCAGGTTCCTTCCATTGTAAGCATGACACATCATATTTGTATAACCAGAAAAATGAATGAGATATGAAAGGTGGAAGGGAATATTATACTAATATATTTTGCACTATATGCTTTTGTTGTATGGAAAAGAGCACTTTAAGATAAAGTTAAACTTTTCCTATTCAAATGGAAGAAAGTAAGTCATAGGTTGGGAGCGAGTAAATGATCACAGAGGTTTCTTTTTCATCTCTGACACTGGTCCTAGATCAGCGTAAAAACAGAAATTTGATGACATTATGGTTGACACTGAGTACACCCTTTCTCACCTGACTCATTACAGCTACATGGGAGAAAATCCCCATGCTTAATCGGCCACTCAAACGTTCCTGGGCCATGTTTAAGAGGTGCCACCTGGCCAAGAGAGAAGAGGGAGCAAAGCAAACAGAGAGACAAGTGGAGAGCAGAGAGGAAATGGAGCAGAGGGTTTCAGTGCCTTCATTTGCCAGTGTTTCTGTCCACCCCCCGCTGCTGGGAGAGGATAGAGAGGATAGAGGCAGAGAGCGAGCGAGAGAACTATGCCATGCTGCAGTATGCCCACAGTGTGCCAAGGACAACAGAGCAGAATTAACCCCTGAGTGGAGGCAAGAGAATGTGTGATTCTCTAAAATCTGGGTTACACTCTTTTTCACTTGGATCAAGCTTGGACTGCTAAATGCTACGTAACATAAGGATGATAATCTATACTGTATAATATTTGAAACAGGACCTTGAAATGCTTAATTATAATTTCAAGGCTTCTGGGATCAGACTTAAAAAAGAAGCATGGTCACTTGCCCACCTCAAGTATGTTAGACGTGCGTGATAACTATGTGAGCACTGTTAAAAACTTGATTCTGATTAACAGACAAACATCATTTTTTGTGTTTTTATGCCAGCTCCTGCGTCAGCAGCATCACACGAATGCATTGTGGTCTTCATCTGAATGCACAGCGAAGACTGACATGAAAGAGAAGAAATTGTTGAATGAAGTCATTATTTTTGTTTTCTTTGCACAAAAAAAGTATTCTAGTAGCTTCATAATCGACTAATGTCACATGGACTATTTTAACGATGTCCTTACTACCTTTCTGGGCCTTGAACCTGTCAGTTGCGTTGCTGTCTATGCAGGGTCAGAAAGCTCTCGGATTTCATCAAAAGTATCTTAATTCATGTTCCGAAGATGAACAAGGGTCGTATGGGTTTGGAACAACATGAGGGTGAGTAATTATTGACAGAACTATCCCATTAATAACTTCAAAGTTTGTCGTTTTACTACTGATTAAAGTACTAATTCACTATCCTGAGTAACATGCTACATATTGTATGCCCCAATAGCTGTACATTTCAGGTTTACTGTACCATTTGAGAAACACAATTAATTCGTTTGTGTGTTCCTTGAGAATCAAACCTACGATCTTCTTGTTGCTAGCGACGTTCTCCAACAACTGAGCAACAAGAATGCCATGGTAAAAGCCTCTTAAACCTTATCTAATGTTTCAAACTAAGTAAACAAGAAAGATTCCACATGCCGAACCACCACAAATCAATGAATAATTAACAAGCCCCTTTTCAATCCATGTTGCTGTCCATCAAAGATTGTGACAGTTAATCCTTTTCTTATATAAATAGCTCTTTGGTGTGGATGGGTAGTAGCCGCATGGAGCTCTATCCCGTCTGTCCCTGAAGCGGCCGCCAGGATAAGCTGTGTGTGTGTTGGATTGGCACATGGAGCTGCCCAGGGCCTGCCGCTGAGCTGGCGGCCAGTACAGATGGAGGGCAGGGTTGGGTAATGCCAGCTTGTCAGTCGGATTAAAACGACTCATTTATTCACTGAAGTATCGTGCAAAGCGACGGGGCCAAAGCAAGGTGGCGTGGAGTGGATGAGCAAGAGCTTTATGGAGAGGAGGTGCACGGGGAGTGCGGCTAGGGGCAGTTCGAAAGTGAAGAGTGATTCTAAACTAACTGCCCCTTTAGACTTCTCCGTCTATTTCTATCCCCACAACTCTCTTCTTTTTTGTCCATTACTTTTCTTTCGTGGGATGCCAGAAGCCATTACGGCAGTGTGCGGAAGGGGGCCAGCAGGGTGGCGTCCTCCAGTGCCTGGGTGACAGATTGCTGCTCCGCATTGGTGGCGGAGAAGGCAAGGGCGGTTGGCGATTGGCTCTGATGGTCAGGAAGTGGGCACTGAGGGATGGCAGAGCAGGAGGAGGAAGAGGGAGCAGGGAGACAGAGAGGGTGGGGATGACAAGACCTGGCTGTGTGACCTTTAGTACTAGGTGAGTTACTTAAAGGGCCATGAACTCTGTTTTCTTTATGGCTGGGCCTGGCAGCAGAAGGCAGTGACGTGCATCGGGAATTATGAGCAAAAGCTGGCTGCCAACCCACAGCCGGGCATCTTCTCAGGGTATCACATTACTGTTTTTCTTTTCTTCAGTTTTTCCTGCATGCAAAAACAACAGGTTATCTGAGCTTTTCAGCAATACTTCCTCAAATTATTACAAGACACTTACCTGTAATAAGTGGTACCAGCCTCTGAAATTCAGTCCGAGATGGCACACTTAATGTGTATTTGGGGAGTTGAGATGGTTGTCAAGTGCACATGTAAAGTGTAGACTCGGAAAAGGACTGAAAAGGATTAGGTTGGTATTTGGAACAGGTTCTAAGTGATTTGAACACTTTGGGGGACAATATTTTATTAGCACGGACAGTACGGCTGCAATGTGACATTCACCGTATTCCGCTCAGTCAGCTTGCCAAAAATGGCACAGCTTGACTTGCCAAATGGCATCACTTCAAGTGCTCATAAAAAATTGTGCTCTTGCACAAACACCTTGATAAAAGATTGCAAAATTGTACTTTTGCTGTATTAAATGTACCTGCAAAGAGTTGCAGGTGCAGGTTTTTTGGAGATGTTGCTGTATTTTTCTTGTGTCTGGTCTACTGTCTGTCCCTTACAGCCTGTTGAGGATGGCAGTGCCAGAGTAATAAGGGGAGAAGGTGTCAGAGACAGGTTAACGGTGGGATCGGTCAATGCCAGCAACCTTGTGCCTCTCAAATCCCCTCAAATCTCGTGTCACTGGCAGGCCAAGAGAGAGAGAGTACGAGCGAGAGAGAGAGCGAGTGAGTCAGGGTGGTACGCGGGGGGTGAAGCTTGGAAGGGTTTTATCGGGTCTAATTACTCCCGATAGCTGTAATTTACAGGTTGGCAGCAGGGGGAAATCGGCAAGATTCACACTTCTGCGGGTCAGCATCTGTCGCCATTACGGCACTACGCTCGACGACGGCCGGACAGCGAGCTGGAGGAACGGTAAACAACAAACTGCGTGTGACAGATTAGCGGCGCAGGCTAAAGGACCTTCCACTGACACATCATTTCTCTCACTCCGCGAGTTTGTTTTGCGGCAGCTGTCACCAATAAAACAGAGAGACGGGAGAGAAGAGGGGGAGAGATGGGGGAGGTTGGCTTTTGTTCCAGATCGAGGGAGGTGGGTGGCAGGAAAGGAAGGAGAGTGACCTGTTTAGCAGTCTGGCATGAGCATGCACGGGAATATTCATATAGGAAAACGAGGCACCATTATGTCAAATATGGAAAAAATTTTTGCTGACTTTCTCATAATGATCTACTTTCTTTTTTTAGGGGCTGTTACAAATCGCTACAAGTTCCATTTGTGCACAGCGTGTGTGGGATAATATATAAAAGAAGTGAGCGTGAGCATTTGCTCTGGTTATGTGAACTTGCTGAAGCCCCATCTCGCAATGCTCCACCCAGCCAAGTTTTATCCATTAAAACAAAGAAAATCGTACAGCAAGCCACAATTTATGCCAAGTGTACTGATTCGCCCCACTGCAGTCCACTCTCTTCACTCTTTCCGGCCCTGATCCACATTCTCTCCATTAGCCTCATTGATGGATTCTGGCAGGGAACTTTTCCTTGAGCTCCCCTTGAAGGACGTTCTGTTGTCCTGCTGGGCATGTACTACCACCTTCAAACCACAACAGCCTATACATAATCACCACTTTGATTCAAAATGGAGAAGATTGTTTATTGAACTTTAGAGTCACTTGTTGATCAGACTACACCTTCGAAAAGTGGTCCACAAAGATATGTTGGGCGCCACCAGTTCTTTGGGAGTCTAGGTCTAGTTCTGAAAATCTATTCTAATTAGAATTAATTTTGTATTAGCACATGTAGCCGATGCAAAAGGTGTCAACAAAACTTGTCAAGGACACTTTTCAGGCCTGAATTTTCACAGCTGCAACTATTTGGCTCTGCTCATTGGCGGGTTCACACAGGCCACTCCAAGTGCTGTCCAATCACCAAACCCATCCATTACACTGTCCGGCTGTGGGCAGAGCCAGGTGAGGACCTGTCCTGTCTAATATCTAACAGCAGCGTGGTGGCTCCCTGTGCCAGCCTCCAGAGTCCCACTGTTCCCACAAGTGCCATATGGGCGGCCCGGCCTTATTCCATTAGCATGGGCGAGACAAGGGTGAGAGCAGGCCGAGGCCCTGGTCCTCCCGGCCCTCCCCTAGCACTGCCACAGGGCATGCCCTGCCCACCACCAGCTGCCAGGACCAGGCTAAGGGACAACCACAGTTCACTATCCGACAGTGGAACAGTCAGAAACACTTTACAACTTTGCTCTTTTCTTGAGCCGTTTTGTGAGGACAGAGAAAACAGTGTTATAGATGTTGATTTAGAGGTTACAGACATTTATTCCTTTGCTCACACTTTTATCTAAAGCAACTTATAAGCATAAGCGATTCATCCTGAAAAAACGATGAGAGAAGTGCTGATGTACAAAGTTCAAAAACTGCTAGAACAGTGTTTCACATTGAAGTAAAACAATATACAATATAAAACAGTAAAAATGGCATTATAGAGCAGCACCCGTAAATAATATTATTTGTGCATAGCAGCCAGAAATGCTACTACACAAAAGAGCGAAGGTGAGGTCAATAAATTACATAATTTGTTCATAAGTCAGTGTGTCCTGTTCACTATAAATAGGCTCTTGATTGTACTATATACAGCACTTCCCCACACCGGCAAGCCTAGGAAAGAAAAAAAAGCACTTATGGTCCCCAAAGCAGGAATTGCATGCCACTGGAGATATTTGAACAGGTCTTCCACCTGGACTGGGGACAGAAGAAGGGAGAGAGTTCAGATGTTCAGATGTTCTGAGGATCGCATGGGAATGTCAGACTGTGTTTCAGCCTGTACCTGCCACAGGACCTGAGGCCTGTTTTAATTAATCATAAAGCACTATGAATTATTAATCTATTATCACTGCGCATACATGTGATCATTCATTTGTCTCTTCTGCTGTTTTTAGCACCCTTAAGTCCCTGTTTCTGTTAATATGCTGCAATTCTGGGGAGAACTAAGGGTAGATTAACCTGACAGCACACTTTAATACAGGACATGATACAAAACTACTTGGATGTTCTTATTTCACAAATTCTCCAGTGAGAGTGTATACAAACAGAACAAACAGGTCAACTCATACTGTAGATGCACTGAGGAGTGAACAGCGTTGTTGGAAGTATGGGAAGCCAGGAGAGTTTGAATACATCTCTCGGAGACTCCCAATAAACCCAAATATCACATTTGAAAACATTTACAATTGCACAATACTTAGATTTGAAATGATAAGCAACCACGCACAGAACTCCCAAAGCTTGTTTTCTCAAAAAGTTTGCAATGCTCAATGACATATTTAAGCAAGGACTCTTCAAGCAGCGCCCGGGGTGTTTTTGTGCCACACTGATCAGACATCATTGAGCTCTCATTGATGAGAGATTTGGCTTTGGTCTGGCTGTGTGGCCCATGATGACTGACAGTAGGAAGGAAGGTTTCTCCTACCTACAGGCACCCCACCGAAGCTTCAGCTCAGGAGGACACAACAGATCTGAGCGAGAGCAACACCTGTCAGGTAAGCCTTCGCAGTTGACGGCACATGAGGTATGCAAAGCCCTCCACTCTGACGGCTAATCTCCGGTGAGCCATCGTGCAAGGCACCGCAGGCCTCTACAAGGTGCCACCGGGGCCAGAGCGCAGCAAACTTGCCTCTTCTGCGTCATACAGCGCTCACATCCTCACACCAGAGCGGCGAGAGGCAGAGGCAAAGAGAGAGAGGGAGGCACTGATGTGCTCTAAATACATTTCATTATCATCATGATTTTATCACTGAATGTGTTTTTTGTAATGTGCCGCAGCACGTCTCCCCAGGGTGCTGTCTGCACAGCTGAATAATTAAAACAAGTATGATGAACCATCCGTCACAGTTTCCCATAAGAGTTTGGGCAGGATATGTGCAAATGGCTCAGTTGAGGAGAGGTCTGCAACTGAAACAATAAAAATGCTCAGGTTAGAATATACTAATGCAGCCCTGATTGCAAATAATTCAGTACAAGCAGTTAAACAATATGATGATGAAAGCAGAGCGTTGCAGTATATACTAGCAGCACTAAGTGATAATGCATTGGTCATCATTTTGATTTTAGAAAATAAAATGAAAGAATTATATTGAAATTACATTAATCATCAGGTCCTCTATGTGCATTCTAAAACAATTAACAAATACTGTTTGTTATAAATATAATGCAACTAATATTTGTAAATTGTAATCATATTACAGCAACTTACCAAGTGCGTTTTGGAGAAAGCAAATCTCACACTATTTGCAATAATAAAACAGCACATCCAATCAGCCAGGCACAAACAAGATGAGGCATATTGCGTTCTGATACGCCAAGCAACCCTGTAGGACTAGACCTGTTTAAATGCGTGAAGTGAATCTAAGAGACAAGTACGAATGAATGTTTAATCCAACAATCCCACAAACTGGTGTCAAAACCCGTGTCAAAACCTAGAAAATTATGCACAGCAGGTCACTGAAATATTCATACTATACATGCTTCATTAAGACTGAAATACACAAAGGCCCCACATTCAAATTATTATTGAAACAAATGACAGATAGATGGAGGGAAGAGTAAAATATTAGTGCCACAATTACGTTTGTTTCATAGATTTGTACCGATTTGTTTTATTAGAGAGGAAACCGCCGTATTGCTAAATACTTCTGACAGCTCAGTTACTTAGCGTCTTGCGAGTGGAGTCTTTGCCAAAGACTGCATTCAGAAAGGAAACAGGACCCACTGCTCCTTTTCAACCCTTTGGTGGGAATGCTAGACAGATCAAAGCATGTGGTTGTTAATTACACATATCCTGCAACTTGGTCACAGTTAGGGCTCCTGACCGTTCTCATATGCTGCCACCAATTAATGATATTTCTCCTGTTCCCCTGACATCAGATGAATAGTGTCTGAATTTTTAGCTGATGGATTATGTCAGTTTATCAAATGACAAATGCTTTACAATTTACAATGACATCTGTAATTTAAGCACTTAGCACAGCTGAGACTGGCTCTCTGCCCAATATTAAGAACATAAAAAAAAAAAAAAAAAGGATGATGATATATTGTGGTTATATACCCACAATATATCAGCCCAAACTATTCAGTAGGGTATATTGATGGTGTTTTTTTTTACTCCTATACCTCTAGTAATTTTCATGATTTTCACCTCAAATGTTAATTTAATATTTAATATTTATCTGCTATAAATATTTAACTGCATTTTATAATTAGCACACACCACCACTACCCTCCCTCTCTTCATTTTAATTAAAAAATGGTAAACATATAGCACATATTGTGGCAATACTGTAACACAAGATATTTGAATTAGAAAGCAACTAAAATTGGATGCACAGATGTACACAGTGAAACGTGTAACCCTTCTCTGATTAGCCATGGTGTTTTTATATATTTTTAAAACATGAAGATAAAAAGCATGAGGTTATATCAAATTAAACAACAAAACATGCTGAATAAGATACACAATCTTGAATCAAATTATGAACTAGAATTTTAGTTTCTTACCACAGTACTGTAAATCCTCTTCCTTTTCTCTAAATCTTTACACAGAGATCTCATAAGGGTGATTGTTATGTATGATAATGATTAACTCCTATAGGTAATTTCTAATGGGTTAAAACTAATAGTACAGCTCACCTCTTTTACAACACCTTTCCTACACAGTGAACACAGATACATATTTACACTTACTGGGGCATTCAATATATAAAAAATAATAATATAGTTCATTATGACAGTATTATGTATATACTAATTTATTATTATTATTATTAGGCAAACAACGAACCACCTATTGTTTTTAGCGTGACTATTATCAATCTGGCAACCCTCATGCCGCACTCGTGAAATCCCTCCTCCTCCTCCGGCACCGTAACTTCCTGGAGACGGGCTTTATTTTTATACAGAAAAAATGGCGGCTTTAGGCTCAAATAGTACCTCGGAGAAATCAGGGACCGCGTCTGAAGCCCAGTCGGGACCGGATAATGATTTTTGGGCGGGACAGGGTCCAGTGGTTCTGCGGGATCCAGCGATTAAATTGCTGAGTCCGGTTAGCGGTCTTGAGCCCCTGTCGTGGGCAGAGGATCACAGACTGGCGGCCTCCAGCGCTAACAGCGTGTCTATCATGGAGCTGGTGTATGACATACACGGTCTCAGTCAAAATCTGTTGCTGCATCGCAGTCACATCCCCGTTCCAGACAGCGCTTGTGATCTCAAGGTAACTTAACTACTGTGCGCTCCTGCTTTATGGTACCAACTCACGTGCACTATTGCAGCTATGTTGCCAAGCTTAAAGGGATAGTTCACCCAAAAATGAAAATTCTGTCATTAATTACTTACCCTCATGTCTTTCCAAACCCGTAAGACCTTCGTTCGTCTTCGGAACACAAATTAAGATATTTTTGATTAAATGTGAGAGCTCTCAGACCCTGCATAGACAGCAACGCAACTGTAATGTCCCCAAGTCCAGAAACGTAGTAAGGACATCGGTAAAACAGTCCATGTGACATCAGTGGCGCAACTTCAGTTTTGCGAAGCTACGAGAATACTTTTTGAGCGCAAAGAAAACAAAAATAACAATTTATTCAACAATTCTTCTCCCCCGAGTTACGTCTTCCACCATTTTAGACTATCACAACACAAACGCACGCTTTTCCCTAAGCATAAACAAGGCTGATTATGCAGATCACGTTCATGCACACGCTTTCTCCTCTGAACATAAACAATGCTGATTACATCGATTACGGGCTTGGGTACTCTCCAAAATAGCGGAAGACGTAACTAGGGGGAGCAGAATTGTTAAATAAATAGTTATTTTTGTTTTCTTTGCGCTCAAAAAGTATTCTCTAGCTTCGCAAAACTTAAGTAATTTTCATTTTGGGGTGAACTAACCCTTTAAGCCATGTTTTGACGTGACATGACATGACGTTTTTCTATCTCAAGATGTGCAAAATAAGTGTGAAGTATCATTTTCGAGGAATTATCCTATTTAATCCCTAATTTTTCAAGCTCAAACTGAATTCTTTTTAATATGCCAAATGTTTGTTTAACTATGTATTTTATTTCTAATCATAATTGTAGCTAACCTGTGGGAAACTAATCAAAAATTGCTAGTTGAGCAGTTAGACGCAATAAAAATATGCAAATATTAACATGTACATTAATAGTAGCATATTTTTACCCCAGTCAGTTGTGGGGAGTGATAATCCAAGAATAAATTCACATTTCTTTTTACATCTACTTTTTAATTCAGTATAACAATACTGGAAATATTTATACAAGACATGGTATAAATATAGGTTTTCTAGTGAGGTTTGATTTTGGTTTGGTTTTGTTTTGTTAACCTCAATTTAAACTTAATTTTGTTATCAGATGTTAGTGGTGAGATTATCCCACCAATACCAAAATAAAAGAAAATGAAAATTGCAAGTAAACAATTTTACTAATCCTGTGAACAGATTATTACCTCACTGCTGTTAAGCATAAAAAAAAATCACTTTTATCTGGTTGGATACCAGTGGCAGCATGTTTAAAAAGGTAACATGCAATGTAAAAAGATTATGTAAATTAAAAAAGTAACAAAAAATCTGCATGAGTGGGAATCAATAATTATGATTTGGGTGAAGAAGTTATAAAAGAAATTGTTTAAAAATAAAAGTGACAAGTGGACACGATTTGCAAGCTGCGACTTTGTGCAAAATTAAATGTAAGTCTTTACAAAATTATAATTTTAAACTCGTTAGGTCTCATGAAGCATGAAATATTTTTCTAAAGTTCATTGATGTGTTTTTACATATTGTTACAGGTGGGCCCTGAAAAGGAAGTGCAGACTGTTAAAGAAAGCTTTGCAAAGAGTAAAGATCCTGTAGTAAGCCAAATGATATTGATGGACAGAGTCATCCATCCTCAAAGTGGACGTCTCCATGGCGTGAAGTACACCAGTTGGTCACCATTAGGCTGCGACAAATATGGCCGCTGTCTTCTTGCTTTCTTAACACTGGACAATCGTCTCACAATCCACAGCAGTCATTTGCGATTGCAGTGGACGCCACTCCTGGACCTTACAGAACTATATGGAGAAATGTTAAAATCCAGGATCTATTCTGCTCAGAATGACGGCTCACCGCCGAACTCTATTAAGCACTTGGATGAACTGCAACGCCGTTATTGTATGCAGACGCCAGTGTGCATGGAGTGGTCTGGTCTGTGCAGTATGCAGCAAGTTCAGACCAATAATGCATGTAGAGACGTTAACACTGTTCTTCTGGCTGTACTTATGGAGAACGGAGACGTAGTGGTGTGGCAGTTCAGCTTGCCCCCACAAGGAAAGGATTCAGTGGTGTCCTGCAACACCATAAAATCTGGCGTGTCGTCACCAAGTATGCTCACCTGGTGGGAATATGAGCACAGTGGACGGAAAATGAGCGGACTGATTGTGGGCAGCTCAGTTGGACCTGTAAAGATCCTTCCAGTCAACCTCAAGGCAGTGAAGGGTTACTTCACTCTCAGGCAGCCTGTGGTTTTGTGGCAGGATAAGGACCAGATACCCGTCCACGTGCTTGTTGCTCATCTCCAAAGCTGGTCTCAATGTTCACAACTCCCATGTCACAGGCCTTCATTCCACCCCTATCATATCAATGACCGTCTGTCATAATGGCGGGACTATTTTCACCTGCTCACTAGATGGTAAGGTGAAGAAGCTCACGCCGGTTTTCACAGATGTTGCTGTTGAGTTTAAACAGGAGGAGATTGCTCTGCCAGAAGGAGTTGCGGGTCGACGGATACATGGCATATCTGTCAGTCCAAATGGTGCCTACTTGGCTCTTATCTCCAATGAGGGCATGATCAATGGGCTCCATCCCGTCAATCGCACTTACCAGGTGCAGTTTATCACCCTTAAGTCTACAGATGAAACGGCTACTGAGCTGCTTGAGTCTCAAATGCACAATCTCTTCAGAAAAACGGACTTGCTGGACTTGCTGCGTTGGCGGATACTGAAGGACAAAAGCATCCCTTCGGTTCTGCAGAACAATCTAGATGAGAAGCTCCAACCCTCAGGATCCACCTACTTATGGCGCCTCAAGCTTTTCCTCCTCCGGATGCTCTACAAGTCCATGCAGAAAAGCCCTTCAGAGCACCTCTGGCGGCCGACTCATAGGGAAGGTAAAGCTGTGGATGAGGAGGCGGGTGGAGGTGAAGATGAGATGGCTGAGATCTCCGCTCTAGAAGAGCTCAGGCAAGGCGATGCCGAAAGGCAGTCCAGTGAGGAACAAATGAGGGAGATCTGCAGCAGGATTGAAGAAGTGGAGTCCCAACTGATCCACGAGAACATGAAGAAGGTGCTGGGCGAGGTGTACCTGCACACCTGCGTCACTCAGAACACATGTATTCCTACCAAAGGTGTGTGTGACTTCCTCACAAATGACCCTGCTAATGAAGACAGGGCAGCAAAGGTGAGCCCCCTTCTCGTTGTCTCCTGAAAACAAATTTAGTTTTTTTCAATTGCTTTACAAGTCTTAAAGGGGTGATCGGGTGCCCATTTTCCACAGTGTGATATGATTCTTTAGGGTCTTAATGAAAAGTCTATAACATACTTTGGTTAAAATTTCTCAATGGTAGTGTAAAACAACACCCTTTTTACCCTGTCAAAAACAGCTCTGTTTACAGCAAGCCGTTATGGTACATTTCTCTTTAAATGCTAATGAGCCCTGCTCACCCCGCCCCTCTCGTCCGTGGGGTGACGTGCAGTTCTCTGAGAGACTGTACATTTTAGCCACATTCATCGTGAAACTTGCTAAACTAGCACATTATTAGGAAAGGCGATTTGCAAAGATTCGTAAAAAAAAAAAAACTTATACTCACTTCTTCTGTAGGTGAATCTGGATCACGAATGATTCGCGCGAACATAAACACATTTAGGTAGATCGGGGGCACATTCCCTTAAAAAAAAATTTAATCCACTGCATCTTCAGCGGCTCAGATGTCAGGAGTAAATGACGACTGCTATGTTCATTATTACATCTAACAACAAAACACGTCAATCGCTTAGGAGATATTCTTGTCTACAACCGCTCCGGCATTGAAACAATGGCGGACTGATGACAGCTCACTCAGGGAAGAGCTGTGATAAAACCAAAGACTGACGCCACTCTCAATCAACAATCGTGGGAGGGGCCTGTGCAGAACTAGTCATTCTGCCAAGAATATGAGATTGGCTTGATATGAGAAAGGGGTTTGGATCTATCGAGATTTAAAAAAAAAAAGCACTGGGTGGATTTTTATCATTATAGGGTGGTTGTGTTCACATACTGCCAAGACACATTTAAGTTCAAACAACATGTAAAAATGAATTTTGCATCCGGTGACCCCTTTAACTGGCAAACTGTTTATGCTTATAAAAGCAGAACTGGATATTTTTGTGAGCATTTTAAGATTGTAAGGTCGAAACTGGATGATACAGGCATAAAATGTAGGTGTTTTATGCTTGTTTTAACTGGCAAATAAAATGATTCATGCAACGAATTAACTCACATTTTTAGAAATATACCTTAGGTGTACATTACCCTGCATGTCAATTTTTTGATGTTTGACCTTCACAGGTGCTGATAGGTCATATAATGAATAAGATGAACAAACAGACATTTCCAGAGTATTGCAGCCTCTGTAAAGAAGTTCTGCCTTTCACAGACTGCAAACGAGCAGAGTGCAAGAATGGGCACAGATGGCTCAGGTAGGACAAAATATGGTATATGTCATTATAAAATCCAAATATGTGACCCTGGACCACAAAACCAGTCATAAGTAGCATGGGTAGCCTATATTTGTAGCAATAGCCAAAAGTACATTGTATGGGTCAAAATTATCGATTTTTCTTTTATGCCAAAAATCATTAGGATATTAAGTAAAGATCTTGTTCCATGAAGATATTTTGTAAATTTCCTACCATAAATATATCAAAACTTAATTTTTGATTAGTAATATGCATTGCTAAGAATTTCATTTGGACAACTCTAAAGGTGATTTTCCTTAATATTGTGATTTTTTTTGCACCCTCAGATTCCAGATTTTCAAATAGTTGTATCTCGGCCAAATATTGTACTATCCTAACAAACCATACATCAATTAAAAATAAGTGAATAAAAGTATGAAATTATTATAATCTAAATATAATAAAAAGTAAGAAATGCTTAATGGGACAGAGTACTGTAATTGTCAGATAATACAAATGTGATTTTATTTTGGCTATATTTTGCAGTGCCAAGTAAAGTGACACTGTTCTTGGCTCACATCCGACACAGATTGCTCACTTTGATGAGCAGATTAACTTTTGATATTTTGTGTCATTTTAGATATAATTCATACCATATTCATTTTCTGCACTTAATCCTTATGAATAACATAATGTAGTCTGCTAGGCTCTTGTTTTGGATTTATGTGCCAATATCATGTCTTCATAATGATCAGACATGAAAAGTGGAAATTTTCACCTATAAAATCACTTTTTTTCCACTGGACTATATGTAGGTGTTGACTAGGTTTTGAGTAGATTTGACCCACTTTCAAACCCCTGGCGTGACATTTTATCCATCCGCCTGACTGAAAAGTGATTACTGCCCGTAATGGTGTATCAGGGAAATAGTTGCTTCATTGCTGTCATTCTGATCTCTGCCAAGTACTGATCTAAACCTTCCCCTGCCGTTTCTGTTCATGTGTCTTGCTGTCTCTTTCCTTCTCTTTCCTTCTTCCTCCCTAAGGTGTGCGCTGTCATATCAGGCCTGTCAGGGTGTGACATACCGCCGCTGTCTATTGCAGGACAGTATTGCCTCAGTAGCAGAGCCCGAGGGTGAGCCATAATGCTGTATCATAGCTCCATTCAGAACCACATTGCACCACACACTTGCACTTTCTGTAATGCAGCAGGAACATTGCACATACACAAAACAAAAACTCTGCTGCCCCACAGCAGTTCAAGCTTAGGATGTCAAATATAAAATATTTTAGAAAAAAATAAATTTGGGGGGGGGGTTCAAACATCTTGGCAATGCATTATTGTAAACAAGTGAATGTAAACGGGCTTGACGAATATGTCAGAATAATAGATTTATGCGTTTGGCCTAATAGTGTAAATACAGCAACTGTATAATTTTTTTTTTTAACTGTAAGTCTTTGATTTCAAAAATTAATTAATTTATTAATTCAAAAATTAATATTTAGCTTTTTTTTTTTATAAATCTTGCATGCACATTTTTTGTGGGGGGTTTTTTCTGTTATTTGTATCAAGTACTGACAAGCCTGTTGCAAGAATACATTTGCCAAATGCATCATGTTGCAGAAAATGGAGAAAGACATTATGGGCAAATTTAGACAAACCGCCTTGATTTCATGTTCAGTACATGTGAATGATTATGCATAATAACAACATACTTATCTCCTTTTCAGACTCAGACTGGATCAAGAAAATACTCCAAGGTCCCTGCATCTTTTGTGACTCCCCTCTCTACTAAAGCAGTGGGGTGAAAGATGACAAAATCTCCACGGCTGACTACTGAATTACTTAAGTGGGCTACATGCCACATAAATGCCTTTTATTACTTGAAAGAGAAACCTTTGAAAGTCTATAAAGTATTCACTAATTGTTTTGTAATATAGGACATGTGGGAAATTTTCTTCTCAAAGGATCTTTATTTTAAAGCCAAGCTTGAGCTCAAAAGTGATATATAATTTTTTATATCATGAAAACTATGACTGTATGTGTTGTTAAACTATTCCATTGTAATTTTTTTCTGTTAATGCTGTATATTTTTGATTTGTTAATATTATGCTGCCACGACATTCTACTTTTGCATTAAAAATGCACACTCTTCCCGTGGGTGATTTTAATTGGTTAAAATAAATCCATTTCCTAACTGGCTTTGGGAACATTTCTATGGACCTGCAAACACCAACTCCCCCATCTCCAAAAAATGACTTTTCCTTGGCCTAAAGGAAAAGAAGATGACTGTACAAGGAAATGAAAAACAGCGAGACAGAGAGAAAACTGTTTTAAAACTGATCCAGCCCTCCAAAGGGCCGAACTCTAATGAGATACAACAGTAATGAGGAATGGATCCCGGCCGCATATGTGATACCCATTTTAATTAAGATAGCGAGCTTGAGTGCATATTGTTAAATATAGTTAGCCCTTTTTTTTGTGGGTCGCAGGGAAGACGCATGCAGGCCATGAACCCTGACGGCCCATTCCACACAATGTTGCTAACATACTGGGGTCAATGGTAATCAAAGAAAGACTCAGGCCGGTTGGACCCTCAAAATGCTCTCCTCCGTGTCCGTTCTCATCTCCGGTACATCTTGTCGCCTTGCCCTGCGCTCTCTCTAGTGTCACTGAAGATGATAGCTCTCCTCAGGGCTAGTCGGCAGCCCTGTCTTAGGTTTCGGATGGTATCCCGAGATAAAGATGGGCTGATAATTACACACGATTCTGCTCCCATCTCTCGTTCGGCATCAATGAAAGCATTCTGTACCATCAAAGGGCTTAAAAATAAAGTAATCAGTGTGTTTATGTAGTTTTTCTTGTGTTTATTATTCATAGAGAGGGCCTTCATTACGATGCGTTCTGAAATGCTGCCATATCATTACAATTGGTAATGCAACATGTAAGGGGTGTTTGATTATGAGGTAATAATGTGCATTATGTATTAATCAAAGAGCAACTAGAACACAAAGGCAGTGCTCAGAACCTCAAATGCCGTCTGTTGGATGTCACAGCAAATTTGTTCACTGACATATTGCGATAAGCATCTAATAACATGAATTTGAAAGCTGTTTTTAAACGATGTAATAGGAGAGAAAATGAAAAGCTATTTGGATTTCAATTGTACACATAATATAGGGTGCATATTAATAGTCGCAGGTGTTAAATGTCACAGATTAGATTATAACTGCAAACGTGATTGAAATTCCAACTTTTTTCCCACCTGCCTCGTATTTCCTCTCCTAGATATTAGATTGTCAAATGGATCTTGGCCTTTGGGTTTGAGTGCTAGCTTTGTTGATAGGTGGAGACTTCTCCTGTTGAAGAGGTTAGCTCTGTTTGGCAGTACCTCCTACTTCTTTAATATAACAATCTGTCAAAAAACATTTCGACAATAATTACAGCCCCCCCCCCCTCTTTCCTCTTTGTGTGTACTCTTTCAAGACTTCAAAAGGAGGTTTCGTTCTTTTCTCTGTATGAAATATTCATAACTTCAGTGTTCGTGGCTTTGTGCTTTAAACAGATAACAGACAGCTTTTTTATATTATTGAATCTTATATTATTTTGTTAACATATTTTGATATACATCACCTTCCGTTAAGCACCTAATTTGTTGAGCCCAAACAATATGCTAAGCGTCGATCTCAAAGTCATTCCCTCTAACAACGTATTGCACTGAAGTTTTTATTTTTGTGCTACAATTTTTCAGTTTTATTTGTTGGACGTTTTGTGCTCAAGAACGATATCCTGGATTTTACCATCAAAAAGTCTGTATAATGTTGATTTGACGTGTTACAAAAATCACTCTGTGACTAATGTACAGTATTTCAGAGTTCATGTACATAATATGTTCATTAATTTTGTTTACAGTACAAATCCTTGTCTGTGTTTCTGTTTCCCATGTACATATTTATAAATAAACTTTTTGTATGTTTTTTCTACATTTGTTTCAGCATAAATGTTCAATAATGTTAATTTAATGTTTTTATCTGATTAACTAACAAAAATGTACAGAGAATATGCAAGTTGCCATATGAAAACACAGTAGTGCAGAAGTGCATTTTCTCAGTAACTTTTATAAATAGTAGTATCAATTTATTAATTTATTTAGAAATTACTATATTTGCATTTATATACACATAAGTTATCATTTGTATTTGTTTTATTTTGCATTTCTACATTTGATCCTTTTAGTAACAATACTGAATAACCCCTGATAATGATTCATTCCAAGTGTATAAAAACATTAGTTATCACTTTAAATATTAATATTAAAGGGGTCATATGATGCGATTTCAATTTTTTCTTTCTCTTTGGAGTGTTACAAGCTCTTGGTGCATAAAGAAGATCTGTAAAGTTGCAAAGACTAAAGAACTAGTAAGTGGATCATGACATGACGTTTCCTCTTTTTTTTCTTTCAAAAAAGTCAAACAGAAAACAAACTAGAACATAATGCGTATCACACAGGGTTACATATATTTAAAATAATTCTATATAGTATAATATAGCCTATTTAGGTCTGAAGAGGCCCCATAATTATTTCTGTTCATGTAATCCTCTTAGCAATTTTATATAAATTGCTTTCATTAGTTTTCTGACACCAAAAGTAAGTTTCACAGTATAATCTGCATGAAAATATGCATATACATGTATATGTATGTGTGATTACGAGTCATACTGGGGAAAAAGAAAATAGCTTCTAAAGCACTAGATTTTCTAATGTGGTTTCACTCCGTAGTGTATATACATCAATTTTCCCGCCTGAATACATTTCGTCTCAAGTATGCTTTGTAGAAGTGTTCCCTCAGACTTCAGTAATTCATCAGTAATTAAGTCTGTCTGGGGGCTGTCTAGGGACCCCTGGTTTTTCCTGCCGACTCTGAAATCAGGCTGTTAACATGGCCCTTTGACGGGTACATGGACCCGCTGAGATGGAGTCAGTGACCCGTGACTGGCTGATATGAGCGTATGAGGGAGTGTGAGATGTCAATAGTCAGTCTTTCTGCTTGTTCTGCGGTGTAGAGCAGCTCAGGTGGAACTAATGCAGAACCTCAGGAAGGCCATGACCAGAGCTCTGCTTTACTGCAACATTAATTAAAGTCATTCGCTACACACTGAACACACAACCATAGACAAGAGGAAGTGTCAGGAGAGTGTGTGTGTGTGACTATATATTTATGTTCCTGTAATGTAATAATTAAAAAAAATATAAAAGGATGAAAGTTACCATATTGGTAAACAGATTTGCAAATATGCATACGAAACCCTTAATTCCACTGAATTTAACCTCTAACAACTTTAAAGAAATGTTATTCTTATGCCAGAAATAAAAACTGTCAATACCAGCAAAGTAGACAATGTTTAAGCACATGGCACTTGCATCATGCACCTGCACAGATCTGTGTCAAATCCAATGATCATTCAAAAAAATTATCAAATTAGAAATGTCTAATAATAATCATCATCCAGTGGCAAAGCCATTTCTGATCCTGTCAGAGTGTGGGTGTTATATGTCAGACTCAAAAGGCTTACATAAAAAGAGCTCTGTTTTATTCCAGTGAAAACCTCTAACAACTTTAAAGAAATGTTATTCTTATGCCAGAAATAAAAACTGTCAATACCAGCAAAGTAGACAATGTTTAAGCACATGGCACTTGCATCATGCACCTGCACAGATCTGTGTCAAATCCAATGATCATTCAAAAAAATTATCAAATTAGAAATGTCTAATAATAATCATCATCCAGTGGCAAAGCCATTTCTGATCCTGTCAGAGTGTGGGTGTTATATGTCAGACTCAAAAGGCTTACATAAAAAGAGCTCTGTTTTATTGAATAAAAGCCATGAAAGGAAAGCCATTGGGCGTTTGCATTTCACACTTTCACCACAGAGACACAAGGAAGCCCTCATTTTGAAGATTGCTTAAAAATATGTCTCCCAAAGATCAGACAATGCCAAGATTAACCTGCCCTGCACAGAAAGCCCAGAAATGGTCGAAATGAGCAATCCAAACGACGGGAACTGGAGACTTAATGTGACATGACAATGGAAGCGGTTAGCAGTCAGTCATTCATATGTTTCCATGTTTAATCTGACAGGAGGTGGAAGCAGCCAGTCCAAATCTACAGCATGAGAGGAGCGGAGACAGATGGGACCCAGTCAGGATACAACTCGCGTGGATGCATTCAACTCCAACTCAAAGCATATGTCTTTTAAATCAGTTTCCGCATAAATTACCTGAATTTTCGGCAACCTGCAGATAGTGGATTAACACAGCCCTTTAAATGTGAATACAGCGTTGTATGCACCTGAAAAGGCCTTAAATATGATAATATGCTAAAAGTTAATCACTTTTCTTGAGAATATCTCTAAAGGGGCACAGCAGCTCGAAGAAGTCAGTAACTTACGACTGAACTGTAAATTCATTTGTCTCCACTTCATAAAGCCATGGAATAAAGCACTCGCTGCGAGGGAGCGTGTGTGTTTCGGTATATCTGCACTTGTAATTATTTCAGGGGAAGAGTATGAAGAATTTATAATGAGTATTTTTGTTTTTTAAAAAGAAATACCGGTAATAACTACTATGCAAAGCTATCGGAATGAATATTTATGACCTTTGCTATGAAATATTCATAAAGTCGGAGTAAAAAAAGAACACAAAGGGAGAAAATGGGGAAAACCGTGTGTGAGTGAGAAAAGTCACGAGAAGGGAGCCACTGCCTGGATTTCACAGTAAGAGCGACCGACAAAACCTGCGGATCGTGTATCTGACATTTATTAACAAAAGCGCCGGCAACATCCTCCTGGTTTTTTAACCATGCGTCCCTTCGTCCCCGAGGTGATGCGAGTTTCTTTCGTTCATCCGATCCTCCCCTTTCCGTCGCTCTGGTTCTCTCACTCATCCCCAACCTCTCTCTCTCTCTTCCTCTTGGTTCCATCTACCCAAATTAAGAAATTAATGAGGGATAGATTCTTTACCGACTGCCCCTGCAATGTTTACCACTGATGAAATTATAATGCTGCCTCAGCTGTATAATTTATAAGCCAATTAGAGGAAGTGTTACTTGATTTGATGGGGAGCCGACACACAAAGTACATTTAACTAATAGAGAGCAAGAGAAAGAGATCCGGGGAGAGGGAGGGAGGACAGCTGAGACTGAAGTCCTTGCGCCACTCTAGAATTACGTGGCTAATTGCGCTGCTTTATCTGTCTGTCACGGATAGCCATGCATATTTCAGTGTTCCCAAAGACTTTGATTGTTTGCACTCGTGTTGGGCCTGTAACAAGCAGAACAGTGGCCAACGTGGAGAGTAGTTAAAGACTGGCACCAGGAAGAGGTGGAAGAGGGAGGAGGGAAGCGAAGGGAAGAGTTCCGACTAAAACTGACGGATGAATATTACTGGAGAGCGAACGGAGCAGAGCACCACCAGAAAGATTAATGCAAACAGAAGAACTGTCTGGTGTAGTATAATTACAGCAAACTTAGGAACAGTAGTTTGCTTTGTAGCCAAAATGTGCATTTGTTTGAAAAGTCTCACAGCGAGGGGGGAAAAAAACACATTTTAATCAGTGGTTTTGTCTTGTTTTCTAGTAAAAATATTGCAACATCTTTACAACAAGATAAATTTACTTGAGAAGGAAAATTGTGTAAGATGACCTTTATTCAAAGAATAAATCTTTAAGTTTATTTTTATGCTTTATTAGCAAACTATTTTGTTTTCTCAAGAAAAAAAAAAATTTAACTGAACTCAACTTTAACATATTCGTCTTAATATTGAATGAAAGTAAATTTATATTGCTTGCTTATTGGAAAACTAGAATAAACAAATGTAATAAGACAGACACAATAAAAAAAAAATCTTATTTTTTTTCCATTGCTTACAGCCAACTGAGTCACCACTGCTGATTAAATAAGCATAAGAGAATAAGACAAATTCATGGAACTTACAGGGAAGAATTAATTCTAAACAATCCTTAGCTGTTACACTTTTTAAATACATTTTCCACACATACATCAATAGCTTAAAAATCATGAGCACTAAGCAAGACTGGAGATTTCCAATGACAGAACAAAAAACACATAATGGAATATGTTATCTATACATGATGAAGATCAGAAAGATCATCCTGCAAATGTTTTCTTAGCTCAGCCACCATACCGGAGCTCTTCAGAGATCCCGCAGAACTCCAGAGGAGCGAGCGGAGGGGCAGGCGTGCCGTTATCAGCCTCTGAAAACTGATCAGACATTTATGCAAAAGAGAGAAACTGGAGCGAAGGCATCTTCAATTATCTGATGAGGCAAGTTTATCTGAACGGCTCCCTTTTCTTTTCCTTTTTTTTCCTGCGTGTGGATCAAATAGCAGCTCTTTACATAACAAAAGAGCTTCCTGCCTGACCTGCTTCGTTCAGCCTACTTTCTGATGCAGCTGGACTTTCCATAAGTAGGAGGACTTTTCTACTGTAAAATGCTGCCTTATTCTAAAAACAGAAACTCGTTCATTTCGATTCAGGCCTAATAGCTGTACTGACGTCCACAGATTATATAAACTATTCCTGTTTGTGCAATTAAAACACATAAAATCCATCATCAGCCACACACACAGTACTGTAAGAACCCACCAAAATTATATTTTGCACATTTTTCCCCGCATATTTCAGCAGCAGTATAGAAAGACCTAAAACCTAAACCTTATTTTTCAGCTGAAGACCAATATGCTGCTTCACCGAACATGTTACTAATTCATCTCTTTTAAAGCCTGTGTAACTGGATAGCTGTTAATTAATATAGTTGTCAGTTAAAGGTCTGCTGGACCAGTGGTAACATTAGCTTGACCTGCTAGTCAGACTAGGCCTCTATCTGCAGCTCAATTAAGCTAATGCTATGCAAAAGAGGTCTCCAGCCATTAGTTCTCACACCGGGGCCCATTAATAGCATAATTGGGCCATTCCAAAGGGCAATTAATGTGGAAGCACGCTATGATCTCTTCCCCATCCCCTTAAAATACTCCTACTATGCACAACTTAAGTAGGCGGACTTTTCTACTGTAAAATGCTGCCTTATTCTAAAAACAGAAACTCGTTCATTTCGATTCAGGCCTAATAGCTGTACTGACGTCCACAGATTATATAAACTATTCCTGTTTGTGCAATTAAAACACATAAAATCCATCATCAGCCACACACACAGTACTGTAAGAACCCACCAAAATTATATTTTGCACATTTTTCCCCGCATATTTCAGCAGCAGTATAGAAAGACCTAAAACCTAAACCTTATTTTTCAGCTGAAGACCAATATGCTGCTTCACCGAACATGTTACTAATTCATCTCTTTTAAAGCCTGTGTAACTGGATAGCTGTTAATTAATATAGTTGTCAGTTAAAGGTCTGCTGGACCAGTGGTAACATTAGCTTGACCTGCTAGTCAGACTAGGCCTCTATCTGCAGCTCAATTAAGCTAATGCTATGCAAAAGAGGTCTCCAGCCATTAGTTCTCACACCGGGGCCCATTAATAGCATAATTGGGCCATTCCAAAGGGCAATTAATGTGGAAGCACGCTATGATCTCTTCCCCATCCCCTTAAAATACTCCTACTATGCACAACTGCAGATATGAGGGTCTGCAGGAAGTTGTGGTTCTAGATGCATCTCCCTCAAGAGCATGGCTTCCCACTGGCCTAGACTAATCAAGAATAAGTTAAAGAACACAAAAAGTAAGTTAAAGAACACAAATTGCAACCAAATTTTCTACAAATCCGATGTGTCCCTGCACAAAATGTACTTGTATATAAGAGTAGTATTTAAATAAATGATACTGAATTAATTATGGCTATACTTTCCTAACAAACATCACTTTTGTTTTGCATTTGATTCATCAATGCATGTTATTAAAAAAGAGAAAATAGATCAGAGCAACTTTTCACAATATAATCAATTCATAAAGCATAAAATCAACTCCTATATTTTGTCCTCACTGAATATCCTCAAATATGTCACATCCAGAAGCAAAATGGGTTGCAAAAGCTGTTTTCTGTTGACTAAATTAATAATTTCATAGCGTACCTGAGATTCCACAATATTTGTGATATGAGAAGCTACATCAATAATCTGAACTGAAATAAACACCTCAGGACATCAGTATCAAAATCTCATTGTACATGAATTCCGAATGTATTCAGATTAAGCCTACAGATTTATTGGACTTCCTATTTAAGTTTTATTCCAGTGCAAATCAGCCCACGTATTGACTGACTGCTTTTCATCCTTCTTAGAGAAATCGCCTGTGTTTGTGTGTGTATGTGCAAGTGAAAAGCTCTGTGGGAATTTTAACAGTCGAGCCCCGCTAAATCTTCCTGTTTCTACAGCAGAACGTCGATAAAATAAATATCCTGTGTGTTTCTTTTCTCTCCTCCAATGCCCACCCAAACGTCCTCAACCAGCGGGGCAGAGAATCTCACTCACACCTCAGGCAATCTTTAATATAATCCCTGTTTTTTTGTTTGCCAGTAAATGGCCAAGATCTCAGGTGCGGCTTTTAAACAGGCAGAGAAAAACTAATGTTAACATATGCTGTGAGTGGCAATAGCTCAGGCATCGACCAGCATGGTGTGTGATTAGGGTAGTGAAGCTAAGCCGATCTCAGACACCGATCGATCCTGCACACTTTCAATATGGATGCAACCCTGCTCACAGCAGCCACATCTAGCTGCTTACATTGATTTTTTCCTCAATTATATAATGGTGGCTCTGTCCAGGATTTGAGCTAAATCACACATATTGAAAGGCTGGCGTCTCTCAAAATGAAGCATTTTTTCTCATATCAAATTGTATTTTATTGGCAATGTTTGACAATTTCTCCAGAATACCCTGGTGTGTGTGTGCATAACTGCATGTCCCTGCAATTTCATAAAACACAAATGTGTGTGCTTGCTCTTCAAGCCCCTGCCATCTGAAATATCAGACACAAATTTGTTATACTGCTTATGTATTTTTTTTTTGGACTTATGATTTTAACAGAGCACAACAGTGACCATTCACTTTTGCATCAGCCACAGTTTCCAAAAGCATCTTTGCCATCTGAAGCAACAAGGTATTTAAAAATTGGTAAAAACAACGACATCAGTAAGAATATGAAAGAACTATACTATCTAACTATCAAAAGCATGCTAATGAATTAATGGAGTTATATTATAACTGTATAATTGTTGCAAATTCTTTTTTTTTTGTTTGTAAAAAGTTGTATTTGAAAATTATTTCCAGCATATATAAAAATACACACCACAAATAAAAAGACTGTGCCCTTACAATATTAATAAAGAAAATGAAGCAAAAATCAAACAAATTGCATGAATCTGCAAATTGCATAAATCAAAAATGATGGTAATATAAAACTACTGACTCTGTCATTGCTTATAAGTATTAAAAAAACTATTTTTAAAAGCTATATGTAAAGTTTATTGCTCTTCTGCTGCAATTTACATTTAATTTACATTTCCATAATAACAATTACCTCTCTGAATGGTGGATTTTGGGTGGTGTAGTGGTCCACAAGGAAGTCCTAGAACACACTTGAAAATTAAAAAATAAATAAACAAAAACTGCTACAAAACACTTGAAACATTAAGAAAAAACACTGACTTGTACTGTAGCTTCTACAGAAGCATGTATCACCGTCTACTAATCACAGTCTGTCATGATATCCCTGGTAAAAAAGTAATATACTTAAAATACATTTATTTCATACTAAGTATAGTTAAAATCTATTAACATATTTACTGACCTATCACTCAGACTTACTGATATAAAAATTAGAATTAAACTTTATTTGGAGTACTACTTGTGCGCAATGCACATTTTTTTATATTAAGCCTAAAATGTAATTTAATGTCACTACTGACGAGGATTATGTTCTTTGAATAATATTGGCCTCTAAATGCAAGATATTTAAAGTGTACCTGAAGTACTCTTGCAATAGTTCCACTTTAGCACAATCAAATATACTTCAGTATATCTTTAGTTGGACTTCATCACAATTAAAGTGCATTAAGCACAAAATTAGTTGTTCCAATTTAGCAGACTTTAAGTATACATTTACATTACATTTAGTCATTTAGCAGACGCTTTTATCCAAAGCGACTTACAAATGAGAACAATGGAAGCAATCAAAATCAACAAAAAGTATACTAGTTTAGTATACCAAAAGTACAATTGCAGGGTATTTTTATTAAGCACTTAAATATGTAAATGTATTTGTTGTACTTAGCATGAAATAAATGTCAAATACATTTTACTATATTTATTTTTCACTAGGGATGTTATCGATAATTAGTAGAAACTGAATGTAATTTTTCTTATTTCCAAAACCTTAAAAGAAATTGTTGGACAGAGAGAGATGTGAAATAGTATTGGGAAATAATACAAGCCAGCTTAAACCTGTGTACAGTTCTGATGTGCCATATGTACGCACACTAACCACTCATTATTTATACAGTTAATGCTGTATACTGTGTTTTCCTGTACAGTGCAGGCACAGAAAAAGAGGGTATAGGGTCATTCTGGTCACATTAAGTGCTGCAACTGTATATGGGTTGGTGTGTACATACAAATGCACGTGAGCTAAAAGGCACATGTAAGGCGAGTCGATACAGCGCTGAAGGGAACCTACAGTTCACGTTTAGCTGATGGTTTGTGCTACAAACGCAGATGCAGTGGAAAGTTTATTCCTATTTTATGAATGCCACAAAGAACATAACTTTTCAAAAGTGACCAAAAACAATTATTGGTGTTATCTAGAGCAAACTGGCCCACCAAGACCTCTTGCTATCAGACAAACCAGCCCAATTAGCAATCCAGCTTGATCCAAAGTCTCACAAACCCGGTTCACTGACGCACTGACCAACAAGCCCAGTTCACGTACACAATCTCGACCCCATTTCAGTTCGCACAACGTTCTTCAGGTAGAGGAGTACGACTATCAGCCCGTGCCATCAGACACCCGTGGGCCGAGAGGAGAGGGAGCAGGTCAGGGTGTAATCGGAGTGGAGATGTTAATCTGCCCGTGTGGGTATTGGAAGGATAATTGTTGTATTGCTCAGCTCAGGTGGTTGATACCACAGATCTGGAGAAGTTAAGCCAAGATTTACAATCGTGATGCTCTGCCTTCACTCTCTCTCTCTGTCGCTCACTCTTCCTTTGATTCTTTCCACTTCCTGCTTTCAACCTCTCCTTCCTTCTGCCTTTCATCCACTCTCCATGTTTGTGTCAGCCCTTTCAAGCCTCCCTAACGCTCTCTGTCTCTCTCCCCCGGGGTAAGTATGAATATTCTCTGGCACGTCTAAACCAGAGGCAGTGCAGGGCCGGGGGAAGGGTCTGCGGCATAGCTTTAGCTGGAGTAATGAGGCCTAATCCCCCGCTGACTGGGTCCTGTTTAAACAGCTCCTGCCTGAGCCACCCAGTAATAGAGTAATTAACCTCTGCGCCCTCTCCTGCCCACCTGCACTGTGCCACTACACTCCACTTTACTTACTACGGCAGACAATCCATCCTTTCCATTTGGCCCTTCAATTGCCACAAACAAAAAAAAGGGGGAGAGGGAGATGGAGAAGAGAAGGTGAGAGAGACTAGAAAGTATGACTAGAACAAGACAACACAACATGCTCGTCTGGAAGTTACTAAATAAGTGAGGAGTGAGGAAACTGTTCAAACAGGTGTCAAGTTGGCAAAGCTACCACAAGTATAAAACATATGATGTGAAAGTGAAAGTTCACCCAAAAATTAAAATTTTGTCATTAATCTCCAAACCTGTGTGGCTTGTTTCTGTGGAACACAAACGAAGAATAAAAAAAAATATATATATATATTTTGGGCCATAAAATTAAAGTCAACAGATCAATTTGATCAGTTTAATGTGTCCTTGCTAAATAAAAGCATTCATTTATTAATTTTATTATTACTTTTTAAATCACTAACCCCAAACTTTTGAATGGTAGTGCATATCAGATTATCAGCCAAAAATACAACATATTTTGTATAATTACCAGAAATGTTCCATCGTCCAAGGATTTCCAGCTTCTGTTCTCATTTACAGACTTTTATGTCGTTCCAAACCTGTATAACTTCCTTTCTTCTGTGGAACCACTGATTTGTTTAGATTATTAACACAAAATAAGATATTTTAAAACTTTCATTGTATTGACAAAGACATTATTCAACACATCCTTATTTTGTGTTCAGCAAAAGAAAAGAAGAAAGACTGACTGCAAACTGCACAATTTAAGATAACATTGATGTCTGTAGCACAAATGGTTGTGATAAATTACAGAACAAAGTTTAATACTTAGTCAGTTAGAGTTAGTTCAAATTCCTAACCCTAAATATGATAAATAATAAGCAAAGTCAAATTAAATGTTGTTTATAAATCTAGTTTATTTCCCTTTTCATTCTACTTGTGTTTTGTGGGGCAAATGAAGTTTGATGAAGGCATGTTAAGCGCACAGCCTGTCTCTCGTCAATGTCTGCTTCAGGACAATCCGTTCTGACAGAGCCATCCGTTTACAGTTGCTAGCTATTGATCTGATTTTCAACACATCACACCAGGCAGTTTCCTGCAGCATGCTAACAAAAACACTCAGGTACGATCAAAAAGCCCCACACGACATGCGAGAGCTCATCGCCACACAGCGGAAAGGCGCGTCTTCCCACACGCCCGCGCGTACACTCGTTGGAGACGGCTAGTTTCTGAGAGAGTTAAGGGGCTTTTGCGTCTGAAGAAATCAGCCAGCTTGCATTAAGGTAGATGAAATGTTATGATGTGTGGTGGGTGAATGGTTTGTGTCATTAGGAAGCAGAAAGCAAACAGCGTGAACTTGCCGTGTGTACTGTCTGATGAAAGGCAAGATTAAGGGATGTTCAGAGACCTTCGTCTGTCAAAACTTCAAAGTTGCCACAGGCTCTCCTTGTTCTGGCGGCGTAGCAACCAAATCGCAAAAACTCAGCAGCCTCTGAGGCTGTCAGAGGCCTCTTGACACACCCTTTATCAGGTGTACAGTGCTTTAATGCCATCCTAGATAAATAAACCAACATTGCTGGGAACACTGGTGCCCCCTTTAGGCTAATAAAATAATCAACGCTACTAACAATATCAGTACAGGTGCATCTCAATAAATTAGAATGTCATGGAAAAGTTCATTTATTTCAGTAATTCAACTCAAATTGTGAAACTCGTGTATTAAATAAATTCAATGCACACAGACTGAAGTAGTTTAAGTCTTTGGTTCTTTTAATTGTGATGATTTTGGCTCACATTTAACAAAAACCCACCAATTCACTATCTCAACAAATTAGAATATGGTGACATGCCAATCAGCTAATCAACTACTTTTCCATGACATTCTAATTTATTGAGATGCACCTGTATATAATGTATCTTTTTTTAATAACTTACCATTTTTCAACATGTAGTACCACCAAACACTACATCGCTGTTTTACATGTGACACGCTTTTATTGGCGCTAACTGACGTTATAGGCCTAATCAAATGCATGTAGCGTAGCAAAAGTATAATTCATTCTAGTGAATCGGTTCTTACTAAACAGTCCTCGCTTCAAAACACAGCATGGGATTCGTTCGATTAATTTTAGTGAATCGTTTTCATCCTTAAGGACTCATTTTCTATCAGTAAAAGTCTGAATCATTTTAGATAATCAGTTTGTTCAGATGGTATATGTAAATAAACTGAATCAAAAAATTATTCAAATTGACTGCAATGGAATACCTAGTTAAATGCCGCTATTCATCTCTATGTTTTCGTAGTTTTATAAATAAGGGGTATTGTAGCTTTTTAGTTTCATTTAGTGTCAATTTATACGCATATCCTGTCACCCTGTCCATTCATATGCCAGAAAATATCTCTTAAAAAATGATATCATCATAATTAAAATGTATTTTAAAAACAAACCATTTCAGAGTAGTTCATTTGTATGTAGCTTGTAGTGTAGCAAACAACTTTTTCTAGTCAAGGTAAAGTAGCTACTTAAATTTTTGAGAAGCTTGTATAGCAAGATACACTATACAAGTAGCTTTCCTAACACTGATATTGCAGTCCTTTGTTTTTATATAACTATGCTTCCAAGAGAAGAACAGAAATATACAAAACAATCCAAATTAAGTTTAATCAAGCTATTCTCATGTTAAGAGTTAAACTGAATTAAATAAATCTCCCACTCGAATCACCTGGGGGCTCATTGCATGCATGTCTTGCAGCGCAGGATGAAATGGCACAGGATGAGCTTGTGCAAACAGCGCTGTCATGTTGCCTTTTCTTCACCGACAGATCAGATGCGTTGTGAGAACGGAAGAAAACATCTGGAGGAGACAGATGGAAGAAATGAGAGAGAAAAGAGGCAGATAAATACAACCAGCTCTGTTTGGCGGACCCATTCACACCACGCTAAGGATTTTGCTGTCTTCCATTCAAAACGCACACATGGGACAGGACAGAGAATATATTTCACAAATGCATCTTTCAAATGAGAAACAAAAGACAGCAAAATAATCTGCAGCATCATAAGTTAAGTCCCACAAGTCTCCTCCTCTCGTCGCTGAAGGGTGAACAGAAACGTCTCTAAAATGTGTTTTTAGATTCTGCATTGATGCGTTTTGTTTCATTTCTGATTTGGTTTGTGCAGGCGAAGGGATAAGCAGCTGTTTACATTTGAAGCAGAGATCTGTCTGGCGGATTTTCGCAATGAACGCCAATCTCGCACAACAAAACTCGTCCCTTTCAGAATGCAAAAGTAGCCCAAACCCGTTTTAGAGGCGACGCCACTGAGTTATATGCTGATGATAGCAGCTCAGCTTCCTCCTATAGATCTACGAGTGCAAATAAAAAGGAAAAGAGAAGGGGGGAAAAGCTGGATAAGACATTTCAGAAAGGGGCCACAAAAAAGGAAGACTGTAAAAAAGGAAACCAAATTAATTTTATTTCCCTTAGAAAAGTGTGATATACCAAGGGGGTCCCTGTAACTTGTGAAAAATTAAAAGAGACGGATTCAAACTGTCCAATTTCCACATCAAACAAACGTTGGCTCTCTGCTCCTGGAGAAAGTGCTTCATACAGCAGACATCCCTCCCCCCGTTCCCCCCCATCTCTAACACGCTCCGCTCTCCAACCTGAACCACCAACACATTTTCTGAACACTCACAGTGTTCTCGGTTTCCTTATTAATCCCACTCTCTAATTCCCCTAAGCACTGTACTGGTTACACTAGCCACTGTCTCTCCCCTGTCTAATTATACCCTTGTGAGTCTATTAATCAACCTGTGAATTATTTAAGAAGGAGAGATCTTCCGTCTGTAACTGACTTTGACAGAGGGGGAAAAAAAACGAGGGAGGGCCAAGGTAGAGGATGGAGAAAGAGAGAGAGCACACAGTATGGAGGGGGTAGAGAAAGAGAAATACGGAATGAGGGTCTACCGTCCTGGCACGTCCCCGAGGACTGAAGCTGGTGCAGCTCTCTGGCACTGAAACGAGGCAGATCCTCGTCAAAATACACTTTATGTTTGTTTTTTTCCCCCTCAATCCGCATAAGTTTTCATCACAAACATGAATTCATGAATATATGTAGCGGTACAGAATAAAGAGGGTAGGGAACAGGAGGGAACATAGAGAGGGAGAGAAATGAAGGCAAATTAAGTGAAATTTCTATTACGGGGAATTTACACTTTCCAGTGTTTGACATCTAGACTCTCTTGTCCCCGTTATCCAGGCATTATGGTAATGGTTAGAGTGTTTTTAGCCATGTTGCTGTGTGTATACTCATAAGCTGAGAGGAAGAGGGCACGTTTAATGACTCCCGTTGCCGCTACAGTCCACGCTGGGCCGGAAGAAGACGCTTTTAAAGTAAGCTCATCATTATTTTTCGACTGCAAGGTGCTCTCTGTTGGCCCCTGCAAAGTGCCTGCCAATCTCAGAATACTAATGAGTGAGGTTTTAGATAAATAAATAAGACTGAGTGTGTCCCGGCCCACATCATTCAGCTATACGAGATGTTAAAGAGTCTGTTTGTGTCTGTCAAAGGTTGGGTGGGTACGTTTGTTGCCTTAGTCTCTTTTATGTGTGTCGGGTTAAAGTAAGCTCCTCTCATTAGGACTTGAGCAGCGCTGCTGTCGGTGGCTGAAGCTCACCGCTCTCTGTGGGATGTTTATTAAATTAATAACAAGTAGCTTGCGGCGAACGGAACACAGGAAAGCCCCGGGTACAGCTGTGATTGGCACCCTCGGCCGGCCCGCACTCTCTCAGGAGGCCAACGGCATTTGCTTTAACTAACCGACCGTGACTGAGGGCGCAAGCTGACATGTCTCTTTCTCTCTTGCGCTTTCGTTCTCATACCTCTTTCATTGTGAAAGGCCTCAGAATGCACTGGGAAGGCGCAGTGACATTCGAGGGAAAGAAAAAGAATAGAGGGTGGCCCGTGTTGGGTGAGAGTGCGTTAAAAAAAAACAGCAAAAGGGTGAACAGGAACTTTGAGTGTGAATAGAAGATGCTGGTTGGTCAAAACAGCCAACCACAGGAACTGGGTTTCTCTGATGTCAATAGAACATTAGTTCCACCTCAAGTCAGTGTAGAACAAAAATCTACAACCTTCATTATGTCTCGGTAGAAATAACTGCAATGCAGGGGCCATATATGGTTGGGGGGAAAGGATTGTGAACCCTTTGAATTTGCTAGGATTTTAGTCATAAAGAGTCAAAACAATAGACAGCCTACTTAATATGGCACAATATGTAAGATTTTTTTATTAAAATATCCAAAAACCACTAGAACAGTGTTATATATTTTGCTGACTTGTGTACTTCCATTATCCCAAATGTTTCGAAGAATGTTGAAATCCAGAGAAATAAGCAGTTTTAACTAGTGACACGGACCGTGTCCATAGTGTCATTGTGTTGCCTGCCAATGACGTCATAACCCCTCAAGTTCCGGTTTTGTTTTGTAGAAAACATGGAAACACCAAAGACGCTTTAATATGTTGT
>NW_015539932.1:487602-494386 GCF_001515605.1 Sinocyclocheilus anshuiensis
ACATACGCACGACCGGAAGGAGCGGAAGCGGTCGACTGTGGCATAATAAAAGCTCCGCTGCTTTCGAGCCGCGTGTCGCGCTCGTTCAGCGGCCTCGTTTCGCTTCGACGGCTTTCAGCATCACCCTGCTTCATTCTACTACTTTAATAAATCATTATCAGCATTATCAGCATTAAATGATTTTAATGAAACAAACACTGACATGCACAGAATTCCTGATTAGATTAATTGGAATTAGTCACACTATGGTTTTTACTACTATCCTTTTGGTGCACAAAGTGTGTACCTTCCTTTCACTTGGGATCCCATCTTTGGAGCATCTTCAAACAGACTACATTAGAGTAATTCTCCTGAAAGACAAATTATGAAATGCAAAATCAACTGCCTTAATTGTTTTAGAAATAAACAAAAACTATAACATAATCCAGACAATGGGCCTACTGCTCTCAAAGGAGAGAAGACAAGGGGGGTCTATTTGCATGTTAACTTTTCACAAAGAATCGTCATAGGTGGAGTATGAGACACAAAGATTTTCATGTGCAAATTTCAGCTGCATGTTCGTACCCGACACATTATCATTTCATCAGCAAACCCCTTCGGTTTTTGCGGTACGTTATTTCTGCATCCCTGTGGAAGCATGAAGTCTCTGGCCTCCTTCAGGACCTCTTAAGTCTGTTTACTCTCAGTTGAAGATGATAAGCGGGCCACAATTTTGCAAAGAGAGAACTAATTAAATGCTAAGACACCAGTTGTGACCAGTGTTAGCCATGTTAGCCACTATAATTGCATGTACACTGTCCAAGTTGACACTTGCTGGCTCTCAAGCCAACATCAGGCATTACAGTCAATTAGCAGGCCTTAGCAAATGCTTTGAGGTGTGGGAACAAGTTCTCATAAACTAGAAAAGTCATGAGGAAAAACAATATCCTGGTTGGCAGCATGTTTGGCCATATTTGGTTGGGTGGGGAGTGAGCTATTTTGAGCCTTTTAAACCCCTAACAAACTGAGACAAACAAATCCAAACAGCAGCAAATGCACAGTGCAAAACACACTCATTAATACAGAAAGCGAGAGCAATGAGCCAAACAAAGAGGCTCTGATAAAAGTGAATACATGCATCCAGATTAACTATACTCTAACTCTTCCAAACATACTTTTTCCACAGGCTACGAATATGAAATTACCATGTTGCCAATGCTATATGTGATCAGTGGGGATAGGTTCTTTTCAAAAGAGAGAAAGCTTAAATATAAGTTATCTAGATCAAAACATCCAATTTATTATTTCATCTGATATGTAGCTACTAAAACAGCTAAAAAGACTACATGCAAAATGATGCAAAAGTAAAATATTATTAATCAATTTAAAATAACTGTTACCATTTTAATCTATTTCAAAGTGTAATTTATTCCTGTGATGGCAAATCAGAATTTTCAGTAGCCATTACTATTTTTAGTGTCACATGATTTTGAAGGGTTGAAAAGGTGTTGCCTATATGTGAGCAGAAGTTTTTAGCTCAGTTAAAACGGCAGAACAAAACATTTCCAAAACACTGGGACAGATTGAGTAATCTAATGTGACAAGTAGGCAGGAAGTCCCATGATGCTGTGCTATATTAGGAAGACACTTAGGTTCCATGCCTTAATATGTCTGAACAAATGATTACTGAGTTAAGATAATACAAACATAATTTGTCTTATTCTACCTAATCACTTTAATGCTTCACATGACTCTGTGGGTAGCCCTGCCCACAATAAAAATAACATTAGTCCAAAATTCCACTCCACATGACCACATTATGGATAAAATATCTCTTGATTGGCTGTGATCATGTAGTGCAGTACCTTCACCATCAGCGTGGAAAGAAAAATCACTTTTCATTCAGAGAGAGAGGTATATTTATTTATTTAGTCATTTATTAGACGCTTTTATCCAAAGCGACTTACAAATGAGGACAACAGAAGCAATCAATTGTAGTATTAAAACAACTAAAACAGATCCAAAACTAAAAGCTAAAACTTTATAAATACTACCTATACACATTTTAAAAATAAAGAGATTAAATAAAAATGACAAATGCATACAGCAAAATTTCAAAACTTAACATTTAAATTAAAAACAAAAAATAAAGCTAAAAACAATTCAAAATATTAAAGAACAAAAGGTATGAGTATAATAATGATTCTAACATAACACTAAGCCAAACACCAAAAAAACAACTACGTGTGTGTATGTACAACCACACACACATACATATATACTGTATATGTACATACACATACACATTTATAAATTCGATATATATATTATTTCATTTCCATTTAGTTTGTTGAAGTATTAAAATAACTCAAATTAAATAAAACTAAACTTAATGAAAGACCTATACAGACATAATAAATTCAGACATAATGTAACTAAAATTAAAATAAATAAATACAAATAATACAAATCAAATGACAGTAGTTTCAGTAATCCTAAAAAATAACACTGCCAAACTTACATGCTAAAAAACAACAACTTACTTACACATAGTAAGAAATGGTTATAAAAAAAAATAGTATATAAATATAATATATCAGGTATATCCAACAGAAACTTCTCTAATGGTCCAGCATACACCGGTTTTATGACAGATATAGTAAATCTATAATATAAACTGCATGTAAACAACTTGACTTTAAGCACCGCTGGATAAATCCACAGTCTACGATAAAGCTTGCTGACTTATCTAGAGTCGTGAAGAGTGGCTACTAATCTCTGTCTTCTAAAGGGCAAAGCTCTGAGGAAAAGTTTCCTCTGTTCCAGTTTACCACTTTCGAATATACACAGCAGCTACTGCACCTTTTCAAAGACTTTTAAACTAGTGCAATTAATTAGTTTTTTTGGCGGGGAGGGGGGACGGGTCTTTTGCAACTTTTATTGATGGTGACTACACCAATGATTATGCCACTGCTCCAACAAACTAGCATACATTTTATCCTGTTAATATGAATTCAAAAGTACTGTTACCTTAGAAATGATTACGTGTTCATTAAAAGGATAAATTAAAAGTTTGTCAATTCATAGTTCACTTCTTTCTTCTGTGGAACATAAAATACGATATTTTGCAAAATATTTTCTTTTCTTTTTTTGGTCTATACAATAAAAGTGTTGTTTGGACCCCATTGACTTTCATTGTATGGATTTCTTCTTTTATGTTCCACAAAAGAAAGTCAGTCAAACGGGTTTGGAATGACACAAGGGTGAGTAAATGATGACAAAATTTAAATTTTTAGGGTAAACTATCACTTTAAGGATTACTTTAGAAAATGTCTTTATCTTTGGGTGCAAGTAGTGAAATAAAAGAGTATGAAAATGTTCCATATTTAAAAGCTATATTATATCAACAATGATCACTATAGCAGTTATCATCACTTAATCTCAATGATCGATCACAGGAATGAATCTAAAGCAATATTTCAGGTCAAAATTCCTCTATTCTAGCAGACCAGTGTTTCATGGGGTTTAGCTTCAAAAATGTGTAGTTCTTATTTTTTAAAAGCACTTGAAGCACATGAATTCTGCCGCTAAAATGTTTGTTATTTGAGTCATAAAGTTGTCTAAATCTTTATTATATTATATTTATTTGTATGAATTAAGATGCTCCATGTAAACAGTGCTTTACAGATAGTTCCATCACTTCCATGATGCCAAATGAAAGCAACCTGTGCTAAAGTGCTTTGGTTACTCTTTCAAAACAGTGTTATAGTTGCATATTTTATTTATTCGCAGTGCTGCACGCTTGCCCGCTAGGCATCCATATTAAGTATTACTGTAAACATGTTTTTCATTTGTGTTTTTTTTTTTTTTTAACTGAAGGACAAGTCAAAATTTTCAGGGGTTATCGACAGCACAGATCCTGTCCATAGATTTTAAGTTAAATGTTACCTAGAACAATCTGAGAGAAACAATGACGCTTATATGTTACCTTTTTCTCCGTCTCTCCCACTTTTGTTTGCATCATAATTCTTTGAAGAAATTAAACGGCTGTCCTTCTTCAACACGAATGCACATCCTAATGAGAACTAATGAGTGCCTTGTTAAGCTCTCCGCTGGTAATTGCTAGCCTGAACCGCAAGCGAAGAGACATCTTTAAGTAGGCGAAAATATTAAGGAGGTTGAGAGACTGACTACTTCCTTATCAAAATTAATTTTTAATTAGCGATAATCAATATTCAAGGAGATGGCTTTTGCCGTTTATAGTTCTATCAAGGATCATAAATACTTAACCGTTTTTTTTTAAAAACCTCTTCGCAGATATAGTTAATCCCTTACTGCTAAAAGGCAATCAGGCAAATCAGATATGATTAATTATGAATTGAACTATTACCGCAGTTCCGCCAACTCTGGAACCTCGCATTAGCAAAGTGCATGCACAACACGATTCATACACAGTTTTCTCTCCTGATATTTCTACTGGGCAAACGATGCAGGGGCCTGTTTCATATGCAGCGTCCATCCCGCTCTCCGGGTTTCATTTATATCAAAAAGACTCAAAGACTCAGTCAGAGAGCTTCCAGAATACCATATTGTTTCCTCCTCACCTTTCCTTTGTGAATCCGGCCAGCTGAAGAATGTCTCATTAATGTTGATAGCCAAGACTCAGACACAAAGACAGAGGGAAAAAAACACAGCAAGAAATGTAGTGGGGTGGATGGTGGTAAAGCAGCAGTCTGGTATACGTGTCTTGCCGTTAACCAAAGGTACACCTTCCCTCCCCATCTTCCATAGGATATATATAGCATTGGGATATAGTGTGTTAGAAAAAGGCAAGAGAAGGGGTTAAATCAAAAGAACCTTAAATCAAAAGAAATAGCCTGTAATTCTCTGACACTACATTCCATCTCCATTTCCGCAAACAAGTATTCAAAATAAGCAAAAAATAGCATGCATAGCATTCATTAGCTACAAATAAAAAAAATCTCTCTAATAGTTCCCTAAATCCCACAACTCCCCGCACTATAGTGCAGTGAAAGAAAGATGCAAAAGAAAGCCGTCTCCCACATGTGCTTGTTAGGCCCAAATTATTATTGCAATGAATAATTTTAAAAATAAATAAGTATATAAATAAATAAATAAAGGAAACATTTATAGATCTAAGTATTATCAGAGGACCGAAAAGTTTGTTGCCAAGCTCAAGAGGCTTGTTTGAAATTTGCTTTTGTTTTTCACTTTGATCTTTAAAAGTTTACCTCTCCTCCAGCACTTCACCTACCTTCTCACTAAAGGGAAAAAAACACAGCAAGAAATGTAGTGGGGTGGATGGTGGTAAAGCGGCAGTCTGGTATAGGTGTCTTGCAGTTAACCAAAGGTACACCCTCCCTCCCCATCTTCCTCCCTCATACCTCCCTTAGAAAGCCCAGCAGTCATGATGCATTAGTGCAGTGAGCGGAAAGTCACAGTTGAGATTTGCACTCCAAAAATAGTCATTTACCGTTGTGGTGGTGGCACGGGGTGGCAACTGAAAACCTGGATGCCTGAGGACACCCCCAAATAAATCTTCTCCATCCCTTCTACAAGCAGACGGTGGGAAGGAGAGAGGGGTGCAGGGGTGCTATAATGGGCTATGTGAGGTATGGAGGATCCTGAAGGAGGCACACAGGAGAGATACGTCGCCTGTGGTCTTGCCTTGGGCAGGCCATGCACAGTGCTCAGGTGGGCTGTCAAACACTTGGGGTTGAGGGGAGGGGCTCCCAAAAGCCTTAACCTTCACACGGCAACTCCTAAAAAGAAGCAGCCTGGATCTGGTAAACAATCATTTGCGATAACAAACACAGGAACCTTGAACACAATGCAATAAGTTGTAAAAGTCATTAGACTGGAGTAATTATCTCTATAAAAATCAAATACTATGGGTATTTTTATCTGGAAACATAAGGAAATGCATTGGGTTGACAACCAGTAGCAATTTGAAATGGCTACCAAACTGTTTGCATACGGAAATTGATGCTTTTGATGACAGCTGGGCTGCCATTGTATATTCAAAGTGACATCTTTGTTTTCACTTATCCTCTTACCAGCCAAGGGCAATCATAGTAGATGAGATGAGACTTCCTATACTTGACCAGACTGGAGATCGAAGCCTCTGGCATGTCTAAAAATGGGAAAACCATACCATCTGTTCACTCGCTAATATTCAAACATTCAGCATGCATAAGGCCTGTATACAGTATTAACGGATAACAACAGCATTCCTTCTCTCAATAACGTACATATTTACAAAGAGAGATGCATCGTTGCAAACATCAAAGTCTCTGAGCACTGCTCAGTGGGACATCTGGGGAACGCTGCTCCGGATTCAGCAGGGAGGTCATTATCAGCCCACATTCACAGAGTTGTCTTCATGCGCGAGTCTTTTTAACGTCTGAAAGTTAACACTGAAACAACAGTCTGACCGTATTGTTGTGGGTGGACTCCATTCACTGCCAAACTTCTCAGAAAGCACAGAGGACTGGGACAATGCTCAACTATTTAGATGACATGAGGTAAACTGTCACAATGCAACAAGTGGAATCTCTATTCAACACTCACAAACTAGAAATGGCGTGAACTTCCATATAAGTTAGTAGTTTGCTGTGTTTCGAAACCGGAGTGTGAATTACGCATGGGCGTGAAATTCCCAAAGGAAGTCATAACTAAAAGGTTAAAAAAAATCCATTAATAAACATGAAAATTAGAATGCATCATTTTCACTAAAAATATATATTAATAAAATATATATATGAATGAATTTATATATATATAT
>NW_015539932.1:494671-511333 GCF_001515605.1 Sinocyclocheilus anshuiensis
CAGAGGCTCGTTTGAAATTTGCTTTTGTTTTTCACTTTGATCTTTAACAGTTTACCTCTCCTCCAGCACTTCACCTACCTTCCCACTAATGCGGCATCTGTAATGCAAACCTTAGCAGGTTGGACAATAATGCATGACATAACTTATATAATAATTATGATATTAATAAAATGGCTATATTCTTAAAGCACATATAATTTATCATGTTTTAGCATGTACTGTTGCTTACAGATTAGCATATATATTAGTGCTGTCAAATGATTAATCTCGAATAATCGCATCCAAAATAAAAGTTTTTGTTTACATAATATATGTATATATAATACATATACACAGTACACACTCATACATTATGTTAACAAAAACTTTTATTTTGGATGTGATTAATCGCGATTAATCATTTGACAGCAGCACTAGTATTATATACATATATATATAAATAAATCATAGAATAAATAGCAAATTTGAGGAGGTCTTTGTGGAGAAGTGTGCTATTAGCCAAGCCATATATATGGATCATATAATGAAATTTGCCTCTTCTGACTTCCACCTCCACCTAACAACCACCCAGAAAACCATAGCAACTGCCTTGCAACATGCTAAAAACACTAGACACCCTTGACAATTGTTTGACAACAAGCATTAAACTTAGAATTCAGCCAGGAATTAAATGGTTACTTCTGGGCAAAACAATCCATAATCGATAATCATGCTTTCTTCATTGAAAAGGTACACCTGGAAGGAATGGTTTGAAGTGAAAAGCGTATTAATGATGGATTTGTTTATTACTAAGATGCAGCTTTTTGCTTCACAAGACATTAATTGATGGACTGCCGGAGTCGTGTGAATTATTTATAGATCTTTGTAATGTTTTTATCAGTTATTTGGTCTCTCATTCTAATGGCACCCATTCGCTGCAGAGCGTCCATTGGTGAGCAAGTGATGTAATGCTAGATTTCTCCAAATCTGTTACTATGAAGAAACAAACTACATCTTGAATGGCCTGAGAGTGAGTAAATTTACAGCAAATTTTCATTTTGGGGGAACTTTAAGATGGCCAATTTTGCAGAGGCAAGCACTAATCACATTTTATGTTATATTATATTAAAGGGCACCTATTATGCCCCTTTTAACAATATGTAATATTGGTTTTGGGTGTCCCCAGAATGTGTTTCAGCTCAAAATACCCCACATATAGGAAGCCAAACACACTGAAAGTGGGACGAAACAGCCCAATGTTACAGAGCGTGTGTCACGCTGACCTGTCATTGGCGCGGCTCAATGGACTGAGCCGTGCAACCGACTCAACAACGTAGGCAGTACGTGTATGCTAGCACCACCAAACTAACAGGGTGGTACAATCTAATCTCACAAGCGCACCGCTGATCAATTAAAGTACTTCGATAACGTACACAAACAAATACGGTTAAAACGTTAGCTAAGCACTATAACGACATGACATTCACAAAGCAGTCTGGAATAAAATAATTTCCGCAGACAAATGTATTTAGGTAGATTTTGAGGCGCATTACCATGAAAAATAGAAGCAATCCACTGCGTCCTCAGTGGTTCAGATGTTGGGAGAAAATTAAAACTCTTATGTTCAGTCTTACATCCAAACACAGAGCACCGGGATTGCTTACGAGACATTGTTGACATTACCCAGGTGAAAAATAAATATATTTAAATTGTGCTTTTTCAGACATACTTACTATATTTAAATTGTACTATACTAAGTGCATATTAAATGTATTATTTTGAAACAACTTTAAGTATATTAAGTGTATTTCAAGATATGTTTAAGTTGGATTTTAATCTATTTGTAATATATTTAATATATTGAAATTGTGTTAAAATGGAACCACTTTAAGTATATTTTTAATACATTTAATACTACGTCTTTTTCACCTGGGTACAGCTGCTCGACCACGTAGAAAATGGAGGAGAGTGTACAAGCGCTGAGGGCGGAAACTATGGCAATGCAGGACTGTCAGTCAGCCCCCACGGGCAGGGCCTAGGCAATGTGATGTCACATTGCTTAGAGAATCAAAACGGCATTCCTGGTAAGACTGCTTTGGTTTAATGGGGATTAAAAAATAAGGAGTGGGTGGATTTTTATCATTGTTGGGTGGTTGTGTTCACACTGCCAACACACGTTGATGTCCAAACACCATGTAAAAGTGGGTTTTGCATAATAGGTGCCCTTTAATTCATATTTGCGGTCTTATCTTTCTTAATTTTTTTATGATTTATTCCCGGTTCAGACTACACGATTTTAGCACGATTTTGGCACGATTTGCTTGACGTAGAGTGTCGTGGGGATTCGTAAACGACAATGGGCACCGGGATGCAAGATTCCATCGTTTTAGCTCGTGTAGTGTGTCATAGTGGACGACAACCGATTCCGCGTCTGCGATGCTTCACGACATCACGACAGAAAGCACGATTTGCTTGACGTAGAGTGTCGTGGGGATTCGTAAACGACAATGGGCACCGGGATGCAAGATTCCATCGTTTTAGCTCGTGTAGTGTGTCATAGTGGACGACAACCGATTCCGCGTCTGCGATGCTTCACGACATCACGACAGAAAGACTAGCATTTTTTATTTATTTTCCATTGTCCACGACGAGTTCTGTCACATTGGTGACGTTGACCAATAGCAGCACAGAAGCTCTTTCATACACAGGTTTCAAACATGGCAAAACGAAAGAGCAAGCGATGAATGGTCGGGAAGCAACGCGTAGTCTGACATGTTTCTTGTCCACGACACGACAAGATTTTAGGAGTCAAAATCGTGTAATCTGACACAGTGACTATCGTGACCGACAAAAATATTGTGTAGTCTAAACCCGGCATAAGTTTTAACAGCTACATCAGAGATTATTTGACTAAAACTGCTTCAAACTCTTACTCAGCATAGCAGGGTGCTCGGTGCAGACCTGGACTGTTTAAGAAAACAGTCTAGACAGAAAAACACAGCAAAATAAATCTGAGGAAAATGGGGCAAGAGACAAGACAGACAATGAGCACAAAATTGGGGGAGACAGGCAGAGAGAGCAACCCTCATAGTGGGCTCCAGACAACTCTCCATCCCATCCCGTGGGGACGAGCACCAACAGAGGGGGAACAACTCAACCCTCGGCTCCGGTTCTGAGTGATATTGTAATGAGCCAGTTTCACTGGCCCTTCAACAAACCACCCCCAACACACACACACCTCAACCAGCTCCCAAGGCCCCCGAGCGGCTCGCTCCATTCCGTTTCATCACACTTCAAACGGGCCTGACGCGCTCCGCAGTCCTGCACCAGACCAGGGGACCACAACATCTGCATGAGGTGGGAGGAGGGGAGGCGTGTCTCACGGGGGGGACACGCAGTGTCTCGGAGCAGATGTCACATGAACCTGAACAGCAGGACGGGGGAGGGATGCCGTGAGGCACACTGCAACAGGTTGAGAGAGAGAGAGAGACTGTTCCAGCATTGTGGCATCCCCCTGTTCCTCTTGCTGCACGGGGACCATATGATTCAGATCTTTCCCTGTCGTTGCCCCCTTCTGCCCCCTTTGACAATCAAATTAGGTAATTAGTTACCCTTGCCCTAATAAGCTAATCATGGTCCATGTGCTTTTTTAATTATTAAAGTCGTGTCTTCCCAGGGTGCTCCCTGAGGGCTTCTCGTGCCGTGCAGGAGATGGTGAGGACACCGGGGTGGATCCGGCTAGGAGAAGACACGCTCCAGGCCTTTGTTTCAACAGTCCCTCTGGCACAGAAAGTCATGCGTCACGGACCCGCCACAAACGATCACTTGAATAAAATAAACAGACCTCTTAAGGGAAAATCAAACTGTCTGTAGCATCACTTAACATTAGCACCATTTCACCTCTCCCTTGTTACAAAGGCCTGGTGCTTTTTTTAAATGCCATGTCAGGAGCAAAGAAATGTTAAATTACAAAAACAGTTCTAACTATATAGAATAATAACCTTTTTTATATGCCTAAAGGTGCAGTCACATTTACTGTTGCACGGCACAATTTCACGGGTGAAATCCAGTCATTTCACTAGGAATATTTGAGTTTCGCATGAAGACGGAAGAGTTCCCCATGTAGATTATGCTCATGTTCCAAGTTGGTCATGTGAATTCACTGCATTGAACTATATTATAACTATATAATTTTAATAAGCTTTGCCTATAAATGTGTGATCACATTTACCATTGCTCTGAGTAATTTTGCAGATGAAGTAGGCTAATTTCAATAGAAATCAGAAATATACAGAGTTTCACATGAGAACAGAAAAGTTTCCCTCTAAGATTCCACTTGTGTTCATGTTGGTCACATGAATTTGCCTTCTCGGCCGACAGAAAGTTGCTTGCTTTTACAGTGACTTAAGTGACCTATTTTCGCCCACGAAATTTCACTAAAATGTTGCTAATGTGACAACACTTTCAATGCCTGCTGCTATAGAGCATGTTATCAATAAATATCACCTTAGCAATACATATATTGAAAGTGTTAAAAGTAAAAAAAAAAAAAAGCAAATTAAACAAGGATGACATTAGAAAAAGGAAAATAACCGACAGATCTTCTGAAATCAGAGTGGTCCAAATGTGATCGGCACAGTGTAATCAGGCAGCGCTCGCACTAATTACAGCAGCGGACCGGTTGCACTCCCAATTACCAGCAAATACGGTAAAGCCTGCGTAGAACAATCAAGCACAGCATACGCTTGACTAAACTGATTCCCTATGCTGTTGTCGGATATCTTCTGCTGCAATGGGCCTCGATTGGAAACAAATACCTTTCGCTGACCTCCACCGCCGAATGTGGCGGCAGCCGAACAACCGCTGATTCACCCCCAACCCTCTCACTCTGCGTCCATGTACTCTATCCGCTACTGTGGCTAAATGTAATTAGAGAGCACATTAAACTTTGCCACAGCACTTTCCAACATTGTTTCCATTCGTTTTGTTGCCTTTATTTGTTTTGCAGAGTGAGGCGTCCCGCAGAGCGTGGAGACAAGCTGCCGTGTTCTTCTCATTACACATTCAGACTGTTTTTGTCACCCAGTCGACTAGTGCCTCCAAACAGCTGTTTTGCCTGGCAGTATAAATAAGCATTTGTTCTGACATGAAGGGGAAAAGAGGGAGAGAGATAGATGGGGTAGAAAAGCCAAGCTCTGAACAGGCAACATCAGGAAAAGGAGAAAGGATACCACGGAGGCTTTGTAGCAGGTAAAATATTCTTATTATAACCTCAATAGCCAAGCAACAGATAACATATTACGCTGTTGACTATTCAGTCAGGATGTTTAGAAGAGATTTGAATACTAACGCTGAGCATAAGCGTGGTTTTAGCTATTTTCAGCTGTGATGGGCCCTTCCAACTTATTGCTTGAAGCTGAAGTTGAGCTTGGCAGCTGAAATGTCTCTACGCTTCTTTTCCAGAAACATATAAATAACTAAATGGAGTCAGGAGTATCACTGAGGGGTAACAGGCCTTCACTACATCAAAGCATTGTGGGTACCAGACCAGTGGTACGGGTGTACAAATGCAATAGCACTTTTATCACAGGCCAGTAATGATGGATAACTTCACCACAGTAATGGCAATCCCAGCAACCCCATTCATAATTGATCAGCTGCAATTACTCATTTCTGTTGATATTTCTCATCAATGTCTACCCTTTTAACACTCAGTAATGCAAGTTAAACTCCTTAGTTATTTAATATAAGAAAAAGATGGATAACTCTTATGAAAAACTGTGCTTCAATTCTGTTTGAGAATATTTATTTTCCAGCAACTTGCATGCACCTCATTCATTGGACTTTGTGACATAAAAAAAAACAGCTCTAAATAAAATATTTGTAATCAAATTTTGTCGATTATGTTTTTGTTTTTCTTACTTAAATGATTTTTACAACTGAGTTGTATGTGTCATTAAACAGGATAGTTCATACAAAATTAAAACTCTGTCATAATTGCTCACCCTTGTGTCATTCCAAACTTGCATTACTTTTTTTTCTTATGAAGAACATAAAAGAAGATATTTTGAAGAAAGTTTCAACAATTTTTGTCCATACAATGAAAGTCAGTGGGATTCAAAACAACACTGGACCCCACTGACTTTCACTGTATAGCCAAAATAAAAAGTAAAAATCTCTCTTCTTGTGATCTGGAGAAGAAAGAAAATCATACCGGTTTAGAAATACACAAGGGTGAGTAAGTGATGACAGAATTTTCATTTTTATTTGAACTATCCCTTTAAGGAAAAGATGATGACAGATAAAGCAGAACAAACCTATAGGATCACGAATATGTGGAGGGGGTGTTCAGAAGATCTTCCACACTGTGATTCAACAGCATACTAATAGCCCTCTAATTAAACATAGTCTCCACTCAGTAGCTCTGAAGTTATCTGCCAATCATCCTGCAGGAACGCATCACATCCTGTTAGCTGCCAATCATGCAATGCTGAGTTCATGACAGGTGCCTGCAAAACTGCTTTCTTAAAATATGGACCTGCTTTGCTTCAAACCCACAGCTGGAAAAGGAACAGAAAGAGCACACATGAACGTCCTGCTGGAGTTCCATGCCGTTTATGTAGATAAAAGTGCATAATAAATAAGTAAAACTGATAGCTACTTTCAGACATTAGCCTGAGGGGATAAACATCTATTAGCAGATTAAACAAAAATAATAACGGCAAGTTACTCATCTTAAAAAGTAGGAAGTTAAAAGACGCCAAGCTAAGGGGGATAAGTCATTTCAAATAACCTTTCAAAACAATTGACAGAATTTTTCATGAAAGAGAAAAGAAAACCAACATTTTCATTATTCAGCTGCAGCTATTTTTTTATTTTCTTTTTTTTTTCAAAGAAAGTGACACTTAAGAGAGACGCTAACCACCCTTGATAATCTGCAGAACACCCTTAATTGAGAGTAATTAATTACATATTTATGGCAAGAATAGTCTCAGACAAGAGAGCTGTTAAGGAGTCCTAGCAAGCACGACAAAGAGGAAGTTTAAGTGCGGTGAGCAGGTAGAAGCTGAAAGTGACAGCTGATCCTCTGGGAGCCATAACTCCGGAGAGTGAGGGCCATGGAGAATACAGGTGTGCGCACACAACTGGGTTGAAGAACTGGAGGTGAAGAACATATAATGGATTCAGGGTCTGACAGTGCGAGTAGACACATCATTCACTTGTGCTTTGAAATCCAGACCAGTTGCTATCAAAGAAATGCTTCACACGCCAAGAATGAAACTGGAGACGAGCTGAAGATTTTACTGCACAGTCATGAGTACAGCAACTCAAGGAAAAGAGCTCCTGACGCTCAACAACTGATGTCCAACTTGCATACTTCAGCAGCATCATGTGAGCCAAACATATTTGGAGCCGTTTTGGATTTTGAGTAACACACACTACCATATTATCAATGTTAAAAACAGTTGTGTGCAAACGGTGACATTTTTTTCAGGATTCTTTAATGAACAAAAAGTTCAAAAGAGCAGCATTTGTTTAAAACAGAAATATTTTGTAACATGTCTTTACTGTCACTTTTAATCAGTTTGATGTGTCCTTGCTAAATAAAAGCGTTAATTTTCTTGCAAAAAAGCAACACTGTAAATAATACTGTAATGAAACCTGCTGTGCCATCCAACGCAGTGTCAACAAACTGTAAAAAATTATTTCGCAGTTTAGTTGTTTCAATTACTTTTTTTAAGTTGACTCAACTTGCAGTTTATGAATTTGTTCATTCAACTTAATATTTAAAATTTTAATTGTCTCAACTAGTTCGTAAGTTGACAAAACTAGCAATTTGCCCCCTCAACTTAAAAAATGTGTTGAATCAATTTAATAACGATATCACGTTCTTAACGTCACTTATCGCGAGATCTCGTGAAGAAAATACTGGGATAAGTGAAAGACTTTGATGGAGATATATAGGGGGGGAAGAAGGTATGTATGTGTGTGTGTGTGTGTATATATATATATATATATATGTGTGTGTGTGTGTGTGTGTGTATACATTTTTTTTTGTCCTCCTCTCCTTGTCCTTTCTTTCAACGTACTGCCCACACTCCAGTCCAGTAGGTGGCGGTAAATGCACCTTTCAGTTGGTTTGCCAACCGCCAATAAAATGTAAAGAATAAGAAGATCTCGTGAAGACTTGCAGAAAGAAGACGTTCGTCAGTCATCTTGGTGAGCTTCTCCACAGAGCTTGAAAATGTTCTCAACCAACACATTTGGTTAGTAAATAGTTGTATTTATTGGTTTAGCGTGTACAATTACGTATGTTGTCTAATGGCGCTTTTCCACTGCGTGGTACGACTCGGCTCGGTACGGCTCAGTACGGTACGGCACGGCTCGGTTTGCGTTTCCACTGCAGTTTAGTATCGCTTTAGAGTGGGCGGGATTATTCACATGTCATTATAGTTGCGCCGCCTCTACTGCCGCGACTCCTACAAAACTTTTTCATTCCGCGTCGCCCCATCAAGCTCTCACTGGATCCGCTCCTCTGCTATCAACGAGAGCAATGTCTGTACTTCCTCAACAGGGGGAACAGCCACTTTTTGGTTGTTAAAAAAAGGTGCGCTCGTTCAAAACAGTTGCATTCGATCCTTCGCTGGCTGTGCTGATTTAAATCTAGCGGTTCTTTTGTGTTTGTGTCGCAAGTTCAGTGATGCAGGTAGTGACGATTCTCTCCGGCCAATCCGTGATCAGCAGAGTTTACACGTCACGTTTTGGTAACGGTACGGTTCGCTTGGAACCCCAACCGAAGTGGTACTAAAAAAAGTACCAGGTACCAGGTACTGTACCCAGTGGAAAACCCCCCAAAAGTGAACCGTACCGAGCCGTACCATGCAGTGGAAAAGCGCCATAAGAAGAGTACAAGTATGGTTTACAGCGTCGTATTTTCTAGTTAAATGTATGCCAGTGTTAGTTTCGTGGCACTCTTAAGCCTCAAAATACACGCGGTTCCACAGTATTTTCCATATAAATATTATATGGAAATATTTTCCATGTTTATGATATTCTGGAATGACTGAAGATCAGCACATAATTCTTGTGGATGCACATCAAGTCCTTTTGCAGTTGTATCTATCAAAGTGCTATGCAGACATAATGGGAATGACTCGCATTGTAGAGCTTGGAGAAATTGTAAGTAAATTTATTTACTTTATAAGTGCACGTATTTATTGGAGTCCGTGACTGTTAATATTGTAAGGCATATTTTAACGCTTCACTTTGTTTTTATTAAAGCACATAGGTTCTCAAGAGGAATTCATCAAGGACATGTCTGTTGGCGTTATAGTTGTGGGTGACCAAAATGAGCACCATCAATCTGCAGTGATGTGGTCCTGGTAATAGAAGAACAAATCTTATCTGCGGTTGTAACACGTATGTTTTCAATATAGTACACAGCACTTAATGTATGTCATGATACACAATGCCACAATACTAAAATAAAGCCAAAATAGTGTTAAAGGGATAGTTCACCCTAAAATGAAAATTTGCAAGGTGTAGGTGACTTTTTCCTTAAGCAGAAAATTTTTGGCTGAAATTGTGGTACTTGGTGATTCATAAAATGTTATTTTTAATGTCATTTTATATTAGATTTTATTTATTTTACTTTTATCTGTAATTATGTAATTTCTATAATATATATATAATATATATACAGTGGTGTGAAAAAGTGTTAGCCCCCTTCCTGATTGCTTATTTTTTTTGCATGTTTGTCACACTTTGTTTCAGATCATCAAACAAATTTAAATATTAGTCATAGATAACAGAAGTAAACACAACATGCAGTTTTTAAATGAAGGTTTTTATTATTAAGGGAAAACAAAATCCAAAACTACATGGCCCTGTGTGAAGAAGTGTTTGCCCCCCTGTTAAAACTGTGGTTTATCACACCCGAGTTCAACTTCTCTAGCCACACCCAGGCCTGATTACTGCCACACCTGTTCGCAATCAAGAAATCTTTTAAATAGGACCTGCCTGACAAAGTGAAGTAGACCAAAAGATCCTCAAAAGCTAGACATCATGCCGAGATCCAAAGAAATTCAGAAACAAATGAGAAAGAAAGTAATTGAGATCTATCAGTCTGGAAAAGGTTATAAAGCCATTTCTAAAGCTTTGGGACTCCAGCGAACCACAGTGAGGGCCATTATTCACAAATGGCAAAAACATGGAACAGTGGAGAACCTTCCCAGGAGTGGCCGGCCGGCCGACCAAAATTACCCCAAGAGCACAGCGACGACTCATCCAAGAGGTCACAAAAGACCCCACAACAACATCCAAAGAACTGCAGGCCTCACTTGCCTCAGTTAAGGTCAGAGTTCATGACTCCACCATAAGAAAGAGACGGGGCAAAAATGGTCTGCATGGCAGACTTCCAAGACGAAAACCGCTGCTGAGCAAAAAGAACAAAGGCTCGTCTCAGTTTTGCCAGAAAACATCGTGATGATCCCCAAGACTTTTGGGAATATATAAATTCTCTCTAATTACTCATCCTCATGTTGTTCCAAACCCATAAGACCTTCAAGATCTTAAAAGTAGTAAAGATATCATTAAAATAGCCCATGTGACATCAGTGGTTCAACCGTAAGTTTATGACGCTACAAGAATATTTGTGTGTGCAAAGAAAACAAAAATAACATCTTTATTCAACAATTTCTTCTTTTCAGTGTTACTCTGTGATGCACGTTCACAAGAGTACCACATCGCATGTGTGTTCCTCTGCTCGTAAACAAAGCACATGCATGTTTGGTGTCAGAATGCTGGCTCCTGCGTCAGCAGCACCACACATGTCATGATACTCTCGTAAACGCGTGGCCAAGACTGATAATGTAAGTAAATATTTATTTACTAATAATATGTTGTATGTAACGTAACATTAAAGTGACAGTAATTTGAATATAGTCTTCGTAAAAATATGAAGCAATATATGCGAGAATGTGCCAATAAAAAAAATTTAAACCACTAGTATTTTCAGCAACGACTAGCAGCATTAGAACTTTGTCGACAAGTCTCACACATCCCTAATGGCTACAATGTCAGATAAACAGTGGAAGAACAGAGTTCACATGATCCAAATGAACCAAACTCTGACATCAACCGAACCTGACGCACACCACAAGTGCTATATTCTTGAAATAGCGGTACTTGTTGCAGTTGGTCTGATATGCCTAGCCATGCTCATGTAACTTGCGCTTTTTTTCTTTTTACTTAGCCTCTTTATTGCTGCTTGTTATTAAATATTTTTAACAAAATGTATAGAATGTATTACTGTAGTTGAAGTAATGTACAGTAGTATTCTATATTGATTTGTTATAATTGTATGTGAAGAATTTCTTCTTTTTTTGTTGTTTTTTCAGCCATCTCCTGAAATTTAAGAATTGTTGAAGGGCATTGACATGGGCATCTTGATTGTGACCATAGACTGTAAAAAAAGATGGACGACGCATCTCCTATTCCTAGTTTAGCCAATTTTTATTTAGATTGCACAACTTATAATTATACATTTATTCAACAAAATGCTTAGTTTAAACAACTAAATGTTTGTTGGTCTGACTAATTTTATGTTGTTTCAACTTGGATTTAGGTTAGCACAACTTTCTTGTCTTGTTGAGCTAACTAAAAACTTGTTGGTTAGATGAAGTATAAAGTTGATTCAACTTCACCTTTGTTTACCCAACTAATAATTCTAGGTTTAAGGAACTAAACATTTGTTGATCTCACTAATTTTATGTTGTTTCAACTTGGATTTAGGTTAGCAGAACTTTCTTGTCTTGTTGGGCTAACTAAAAACTTGTTGGTTAGACAAAGTATAAAGTTGATTCAGCTTCACCTTTGTTAACCTAACTATTAATTATAGGTTTAAAGGTTGCATAGAATGCATAGATACAATATTTTAAATTGTTCTCTGATATCTACATAGAAGGTATGTGGCTTAGGTAAGGGCAAAACGTCTCCAGAAACGGTTTTACATGTCCATTTACAACCCTAGGATTTGTCCCTAGAATGAAATTGTCCGTTTTTACCTTATTTGGAAGGGTCATGAATAATAATGTTGAGCTCTGCTCTGATTGGCTGTTTCACAGTGCGGCTCATTTCAGTAGCTCACACAGCAGGAAGGAAAGCCGGGAAGCTGCTATTAATATGCGGGGCATTGAAACTGCTTTCGAATGCACGATTGCTTTTTACTTTCACTTTCGAGATTTGCAATAGCACCTGCTCTGTGTAAACTACAGCGGCAGTACTTGCCACACATTTGACAAGATCAGATGCTTGTCAGTGGTGCTCAGGATCTGTAAATCATTCACCATCATCCTCAGTCATCTCTCCTTACTCGGTTTATGTGGTAAGTTAAATCTTATGTATTGTAATGTAACAGGCTACCGCTAGCAAGCAGCTAACCATGTCCCTTAAGTGGTTCGTGTTATTTTATTAGAACGCGCGTTATTTGTTTTCCGTGCCTTTCATGAATACAGACACCAATCCATCCCTGCACTTCACATCCCCTGCACAGCCTGGAACATTACATTTATTTCCATGATCTGCCATTTTCGCTATTATCCTCGCTTGTTTCTTCACAATACCTGCAGAACTTCTGATGATTCGGCTGGCAGCTGGCATAGACCATGGGTGGGTATGTGCAAATGTTGGGGGCGTAACTATTGGTGATCCCGACTAACGTCACAGTCGGTGTTATGTTCTGATTCGCCTATTTTTCAGTGGTCTTTTGCATGCACGAGATTTTCATAAGGAGGAAACAATGGTGTTTGAGGCTCACGGTGTGTCATTTCCATGTACAGAACTGTTATTATTAAACTATGCCAAGGTAAATACAGTTTTCCATTCTATGGCACCTTTAAGGAACTCCAACATATGTTTAAACAACAGAAGTTTTTTAGCTTATTTAACAACATTTTAAGGCAGCCAGGTTACAAATTATTTTAAGTTGAATCAACTTATTTTTTTACAGTCTATCTGTTTGTATTTATTGACAGTCTTAGACTGGTTATCGAAGCTTGAACTCGACTTTCCTGATACAATTTTACAGTATGCATTTAAGGGCCAGCTCCCTTGGAGCCATACATCTAGCCAAGCCCCAAACACGGTGTATTGATTTTTCTAATCTGTTTACTCCTCTCCTGCACTTTTGAGTAGACTGCTGGAGAGCATGGTTTGCCCTGGGGCGTTCAGTGGGGCCCAGCATGTTTCAGCTTTGATCATCGTTCAGCCAGTGAATTAGCATATGTGGACTCTCTTCCTCCCTTTGTCGTCAAGCCTACTAATAAATCTGGCTTCCCTCTGATCAGCGGCGGGCCATGAATCAATCAACCCACCTCACGTCCTAGCCGTCTCCACAAAGATGGGATCTGTCTGCTAAAAATGCAGACAAAATCTAAGATGCTATATTCGTGCAAAAAGTAAGGATATAATATGAAAGTTGTGATTTTGCAGGTCCTTGGATGATTAGACATTTGACTAAATGGCATAAAGTCTATTCTCATGGCATTGGACAATAACTGCCATTTAAGCCTACTGTATCATATTTGACACTCAAAATTCTATGTCATTTAAATGATCAGCATGATCAAAACTGCTGAAAAACCTGAAGTACACAATATTTTACATGCCCTCTGATTGATAGTTCATACTTTTTAGCAAGTAAAAGGCCTTTTAGTACCTTTAGAAAGAAAAACCTTTCTCTTTCAGGTCATGGTACTCCTGTATTTTTGCTGTGAAAGCTGATTTTTATAAACTAAACAATGACTTATATTGATAGTAATATTTCAAGTTGAACACTTACTGGGCTAAAGCAACTTAAGTTTACTTGATTATCCATCATTTTTAAATCGTGTTTAAATGGGAGTATAAGATACAACAGGCTTTTGAAGAACAATTATTTGTGCATCTCTGTCATCTTCAAGCATTTAAATATCATCTTACAAAGACATTATTGCGAGAAAGTGACAACTGACATTTATATGCAAGCGTCTGGTATACTATCAAAGATCTCATTGATTTACATCAGAATTTCATCTTTCTTTTTGGGATATATATATTTCCTGCAACTACACCAAATTGCATATTTTTTCTCTCTTTTTTTCCTTCTTGAGTATGAGGTCCATATTCACCTAAATTATACTATATAAGTCATAATAGCCTTATGTATTTGACCCTCTAACTCTAACACTCTCTATTCTAATTCTATTTAAAAAAAAATAAAAAAAAACTTGTCCCTACTTGCAATCTATTCATTTACTGACTTCTTGTTTTCCTTTAAAAAAAAAAAAAAACTAACACTAGCTTTTCTAATCTATTTGTATTCCATCTATTGGTTTTCTTTATTTATTATACAGTTAACAAAAGCAAAAAAGGTTTCTAACACTAGCTTGCTCTATTCTTTTTCTATTCTGTTTATTTTTTATTATATCATTAAAAAAAAAAAACTTGCTACGTGTCCTGCGTTAAGCTAACTGAGACTTGTTATAGCACTTGCATATAATTGCTCTTTTGTTGACTTTCTTTATGATTCTCAACAAAAACACATATGCAAACTTTTTTATATTAACTATTGTTTAAATGCTCAAACTGTTCTATTGAAAAAATCAGATTATTTCATATGTCAGGCTTTATAGGGTTAATAGACAGTGAACGTTTGACTTATACCTAAGAGGCAGGTTATCTATCCACCAAAGGTAGTAAGTGATAACATTTTTAAGGATGACCCTCTGAAATCCTCACAAATTGTGAAAATATGTAATGCGAAAAGTCATGACCTAAAAAAGAAGCGACTATATTGCCTTGGACTAAAAGCTTAATTTGTCTTGAGAAAATAAAAACAGAACAGAAAGCACATTTCTTTCTGTTTCACCAATGGTAGCGGTGCACTACACCCTTTAAATACAGACACGTGAGTCTATGACCTCCTATATTTGTCTGTACTGGCAAACACAGGCATTCAGTTTAACAAAAGCTCATTGGAGACTGTAGAGGACTGGCCTCATTGGCAGCTGATGGAAGTAGGGCACTAATGTTTCCACTGCACGTGAACTCTGCTAAATATTTTCTGCCCTTTAAGAACCCATAAGCCACTGGTTTTGTTTGACTGATGCACCTGCTAAGAAATTAAGTTATCTTAATAATCACTTAGCCTACATAAACTAAGACTATATTATCCAAAGAGAGTTGAAAATCCAAGGAATGATCCAAGTATAGGCCTAATATTAGTTGATCTTTATTGACCGCATTTGTGGCTTAATTGCCACATAATATAATTTTAACCCATTTCTCAGTCTTAAACAAATCAGAAATTGCACTGATAACTCAGAAATAAAAAGCTATTCTAAACCAAAAAGCATGGTTTAGAAAAACGTAGAGCTCAAAAAATAAATTGCATAACTCCTGAAAACTTTTAACAAAAATGAGATTCATAATTTTAAACCCCACGGAACACTGGCCTGATTTACTTTCATTGTAAGAGGCTAATTGTAAGAGATTTATGCTTTCTAGACTGAATGACGAGTTGAAAATATTGCTAGTGGTAATCAACAATATGCCACAAGCTGGTTTGAAACTGCTTAATTTGCATTGAACCTGGAATATTAAGTTGATAAAATACTACAATTTGCAGAGCATTTTAGATATGCATTAGAGACTTCTTTAGATCTTTAGATGTGGTTCAATATTACAACTTTGTAACTGTGAGATAAGACAACTGAGAAACACATCTTCCATGAGACTACAGAAACAGGCATGCTACACATTGCACTGCTAATGGGCAGAAAACTGCAGTGAACTAAGTCCATAAACAATCCTGCGCGAGCAGCAAGGAGTACAGCGACCTTTGAGTTTTGAGTTGAGGCCCTATTAAAACAGAGCCCAGCTTACTGCCAGGACGCACATCCCCTAACCGTGGAAAAGCAATCTCGCAGCAACTGCTAGGCAATCAGCGGTGCACCGCGCGGGGTTGAGACAGCGATGACCCGCTGATTCCACAACCACAGAGGTGAACCAGCCCCAACACACTGATGAGCGCTGCACAAACATCAAACAGGCACAGAGGACCTCCCTACGACCTGCTTCGCCAGTCCCGTCTGAGGCCCGTGCCTTTTATTTGGGCTGATAGTGGAGGACGGATTGGCAAATATCGATCACGGCAGTGTTCGTAAAACTCTCCCTTCAGATTTGAGAGGTGATTTCAGTTGGACCCAGCTGATGCCGCTGTGTGACTGTCTGGTTGAGTGTGTGTGGTGGGTGATTGTGATCAAACTAAGAATCCAAACAGCACAATCTCATCGTTTGTGAACTGCTCTTACCCTTTAAATCAGTGTTTCCCAATGTTTTTAGTCTTACTTACCCCTTGCAGCCACATCAGTAGGGCTCAAGCACCCCTTCATTAGGGCCTTTCGCACCGCGGGAACCTTTTCATAGTACCAGAACTAATTGTGGAACTACCCACTTTTTGGCATTTTCGCACCGCCGGAACGGGGAGCGATTTTAGTACCGGGCTGCCTTTTTCGAGAACCAAATTAGCTCCTACTCCGGAGCAGGGTCTAACCGGCACAACTGGTACTAATAGTGACATAAGTAGACATTGATTGGCCAAACGCGTACGAAAACGCCCTCACCCGCCATGATTTAAAACGC
>NW_015539932.1:511812-512884 GCF_001515605.1 Sinocyclocheilus anshuiensis
CTCCGGAGCAGGGTCTAACCAGCACAACTGGTACTAATTGTGACGTAAGTAGACATTGATTGGCCAAACGCGTACGAAAACGGCGTGTAAACATACTGTAAACATTGTGTCAACTTATTTCGGAAGTATGGAGAACAGCGATAGATGCAGGCACTTGTAGCAAATGTAGCACTGCCAGTTGTTGCTGGAGATTCTTAGTCCTCCTTTCCGTTCTTTCAATCGCTTTACGTATACGTTGACTTTCCATGTCCATTATTGTGAAACCCGCGAGACACAACAAAAACATAGCTCCGATCACAGCGTCCTCCATCCTCCTGTTGTTAATGTTGTTCTTCTTTGTTTCTGTTGTTGAACGCCGCGCACAAATGACGTCGCTGTCGACCGGCTTACGCCACTTCTTAGTACACACTGTCGGTGCGAATGCAACCCTTTAAATGGTACTGGGAAATAGTTCGCGCAAAATCGTCCCAGTACTTTAGTACTGTACATTTAGTTCTGGAACTAAAGCGGTGCGCGAAAGGCCCTATTGACACAAAACACTAATGGGTTCCTTTTAAAGGGATAGTTCACTCTGAAATTAAAATGATGCCATCATTTAGTCTTACTTTCATGTCATTCCAAACCTGCGTGAGTCTTTCTTCCATAAAACACAATTAAATATAACATTGTGGGGTTTTTTCCCCAAACAATGAGAGTTAAATGGGTCCAATGCTGATTAAATCGGAGGACGATAATAAAAATTTTACTAATCATTGACAATAGGGAATTTCATACCATTGCTATAACAATACCGACACAGAGGAACATTATTGTTGGAATAACTTTTTTTTTTTCAGCTGATGAATAATAAAAACTCTGACAGCCAATCAGAATCTGTTTGTTGTCTAAACAGAACTGTATCATGCACTGGTGTGGACACTACATAGTTGTTCTTGGTGTAGTTGGGCCTTAAATGACAAAGTTCAATTTTTTGGGGTGAAATTGTATTTTTATAAATATATATATATATACACACACAGGTGCATCTCAGTAAATTAGAATGTCGTGGAAAAGTTCATTTCAGTAATTCAAC
>NW_015539932.1:515819-525604 GCF_001515605.1 Sinocyclocheilus anshuiensis
GAAATTTTGGAGCACTTCATGCTTCCTTCTGCTGACCAGCTTTTTGAAGATGCTGATTTCATTTTCCAGCAGGATTTGGCACCTGCCCACACTGCCAAAAGCACCAAAAGTTGGTTAAATGACCATGGTGTTGGTGTGCTTGACTGGCCAGCAAACTCACCAGACCTGATTGTCAAGAGGAAAATGAGAAACAAGAGACCAAAAGATGCAGATGAGCTGAAGGCCACTGTCAAAGAAACCTGGGCTTCCATACCACCTCAGCAGTGCCACAAACTGATCACCTCCATGCCACGCCGAATTGAGGCAGTAATTAAAGCAAAAGGAGCCCCAACCAAGTATTGAGTACATGTACAGTAAATGAACATACTTTCCAGAAGGCCAACAATTCACTAAAAATGTTTTTTTTATTGGTCTTATGAAGTACTCTAATTTGTTGAGATAGTGAATTGGTGGGTTTGTTAAATGTGAGCCAAAATCATCACAATTAAAAGAACCAAAGACTTAAACTACTTCAGTCTGTGTGCATTGAATTTATTTAATACATGAGTTTCACAATTTGAGTTGAATTACTGAAATAATTGAACTTTTCCACGACATTCTAATTTATTGAGATGCACCTGTATATATACAGTATCTCACAAAAGTGAGTACACCCCTCACTTTTCAGCAACCATTTTAGTATATCTTCTCAAGGGACAATACTATAGAAATTAAACTTGGATATATTTTAGAGTAGTCAATGTGCTGCTTGTATCGATTACGGATTTACTGTCCTCTGAAAATAACTCAACATACAGCCATTATTGTCAAAATAGCTGGCAACAAAAGTGAGTACACCCTAAGTGATAACAGCTGTATGTCGTTTAACCATGCAAAGCCACGTCCTATTCATCATGTTCATGTTTTTGTCTGCTTGATAGGACCATACAAATTTGTGTATCTTGTATTAGAGCAGTTAAAATTTGGTGCTTGGAGTACAATTATCTCATACTGACCACTGGATGTTCAACATGGCACCTAATGGCAAAGAACTCTTGAGGATTTGAGAATTAGAATTGTTGCTCTCCACAAATATGGCCTAGGCTATTCACCTTTTTTTCCATGGCAACAATGGTGCCGCCATTGCATTCGTTTTGTCATCTTACTTCCAGCTGAGAGGGACCTACCTAAGATAGTGGCTAGATAACAGAACGCAAATGTCAAGTACTATATGCTCAGTTAGGGGCTGCCATGACAACTGGATTAAGAGAAGAGAACAATTGCACCAACGATGTTACGAACACAATGTGAAGCGGTCGGAGTGTTGTGGTGCACTTTACAATTTACACCTGCCACCTAAAGGAGCACCTGAGGCAATGGCTGAAGGCGCTAAATTTGAAGCCCCCACCCAAGCGCCCTTATGTGTGTTCGTACCATTTCATGGACGAGAAGCCGACTGACAAACACGCTTACCCCGAGAAATGGCTCGGCTATGATGTTCCGGTACAGAAGTCACGCCAGGTGCTGAAAAGGTTGTCAGATTCAGGTAAGCTAACGTTAACTTAGCTAGCTCTGTGCTTGTTCGCCTAACGTTAGATTTATGAAGTCCGTTCTATGAATACATTTAAGGTCAGTAACGAGCAGTTAACAAAGTACAACGAATTTTGCATGATTACCATTGCCCACCTATTTATTTCATATTTACGATAGTACAAGATATTATGGTACATTACAATAGTTCACATTATTCCTGTAAGTTACAGAGATTGCAGATGATAGCAGGCCAGCTAGCTACATTTCTCATTCAGATATTGATCTACGTTTTAACACTACAGTTAGAGCGTGTATACTGTTTTGTTTTTAATGCATCTCTCTCACACACACACTGTTCTAAGTATGGGTCCCATCACATATTAATTCTCATGATGTATTTTAAGTATTAATGTAAAAATGTTTAATATTATTTCCACAGATGTATCGATGACCACCAGTGATGCAGTGGACAACTGTGAGGGTGATCACATCCACATGCCCCTGAACTGTGATGCAGAAACACAATGGGAGGATCCATCTGTCTCTGACCACAACTACAGTTCAAAATCACAACTCAACCTGAAGCCACCTACATCTGATATGGGAACACAATGCATTGAGCCGGTGCCATTGTACATAACTCTGCTGAGAAAAAACAACCTTTGTCAGCTATACACAGGGTTGACATTGGATGCATTTCATTCAGTTGCCGAGCACCTTACCAGGTCCAGTACATACACCAACAGCTTCCAGCTACACACTTGGGATCAGCTCCTGATGAAGCTGCATCCTAATTTATTGCAGGGTGATCTTGCTGAAAGCTTTGGTGTTTCTTCAGTCTGTTGTAAGCAAGGCGATTTCGTGTTGGCTTGACATCATTGAGGAGAACAAGAGGGATTACATACCATGGCTTCCCAGAGAGAAAATCCAAGCAACAATGCCTCAGTGTTTCAGAGAACAATTCTGTTGTGGTGCACTTTACAATTTACACCCGCCACCTAAAGAAGAGGAGCACCTGAGGCAATGGCTGAAGGCGCTAAATTTGAAGCGCCCACCCAAGCGCCCTTATGTGTGTTCGTACCATTTCATGGACGGGAAGCCGACTGACGAACACCCTTACCCCGAGAAATGGCTCGGCTACGATGTTCCGGTAAAGAAGTCACGCCGGGTGCTGAAAAGGTTGTCAGATTCAGGTAAGCTAACGTTAACTTAGCTAGCTATGTGCTTGTTCGCCTAACGTTAGATTTATGAAGTCCGTTCTGTGAATACATTTAAGATCAGTAACGAGCAGTTAAAGTACAACGAATTTTGCATGATTACCCATTGCCCACCTATTTATTTCATATTTACGATAGTACAAGATATTATGGTACATTACAATAGCTCACATTATTCCTGTAAGTTACAGAGATTGCAGATGATAGCAGGCCAGCTAGCTACATTTCTCATTCAGATATTGATCTACGTTTTAACACTACAGTTAGAGCGTGTATACTGTTTTGTTTTTAATGCATCTCTCTCTCACACACACACTGTTCTAAGTATGGGTCCCATCATATATTAATTCTCATGATGTATTTTAAGTATTAATGTAAAAATGTTTAATATTATTTCCAGAGATGTATCGATGACCACCAGTGATGCAGTGGACAAACAACTGTGATCAGCTCCTGATGACTCTGACGAAGCTGCGTCTTAATTTATTGCAGGGTGATCTTGCTGTAAGGTTTGGTGTTTTCTCAGTCCATTGTAAGCAAGGTGATTTCATGTTGGATTGACATCATGGAGGAGAACATGAGGGATTACATACCATGGCTTCCCAGGGAGACAATCCAGGCAACAATGCCTCAGTGTTTCAGAGAACAATTCCCAAATACAACATGTGTGATCCACTGTTCAGAGACACCCCTTCAAAAGTCACACAACCTTGACTCAAGAGTCGAGTCCTGCAGCCATTACTACGTAATAGTTATTTTTATAAACCTTTACAATGTTACCAGAAGTTACCTGCTGTAATAGTTATTTTTATAAACCTTTACAATGTCACCAGAAGTTACCTGCTGTAATAGTTATTTTTATAAACCTTTACAATGTCACCAGAAGTTACCTGCTGTAGTAGTTATTTATATAAACCTTTCCAATGTCACTGATTTTATACAACTTATATTAAATTATACATTTTCTAAAACACAATTCACAGTCGGTCTCTTGTTTAACACAACTGATTTAAAAACTCATTTAAAATAGTTCCAGTCTTCACCTACACCCTCTACATTCCACCCCAATTACCTAATATCCTATCCTTAACCATAATTATTCTCATTCCGGTCATCAGGTCAGCAGCTGTGTGTCACAAACACGTTAATATACTTAGGTTTATACATTTATAACATACTTATGTTAACAACACAATCGTTGCAAGATATTATCATGAATAATAAATAATAATGATGGGTGTGATAGTCTTACCTTCCATAATATCGAGGCTGCGTGGCTACACGACCTTCCCAAACCAGCGATGCACGAACATCCAGTAGTCTCCACCGATCCCTGCTTACTAACCAGCACCCACGCCGAGTGGTTTGGACTGCTCGACTGGCTGGGGTGCACATTTGCTTTTAAAAAGACGAAATCACCCTCGCTGTGTAACAGTACACGACCCACTTTCCCACTATGTAAATATTGGTAGGCCTCGGTACTTTTATCATTTTTAATTGCTGCTCCATCAACTCCTTCTGACAGGACGAAGAAGTTAAATGTGTCCCCATAGGTTACCTCTGGCCACTTCTTCATATCGTCTACCCACATTAACAGTGACGATGTTCATTTTTCTGACAGGACGAAGAAGTTAAATGTGTCCCCATAGGTTACCTCTGGCCACTTCTTCATATCGTCTACCCACATTAACAGTGACGATGGATGGGACAATTTGAGACCATCTGATCGTCGTAAAAAGTTTTCACCGTGCTCCCAATTTATAACATTTACAGCATTAACGTTCTTTGTCATTTCGCCACAGTTATAGCTAGCTATAAACAATCTTACAACTACTGAACTAGTTACCAGATGTGCCGTATCAGTTTAGCGGAAGTTGGATGACAAAATGCGGAAGAGCGAAGTATTAAAAGTGGGCGGGGCAGAATAAGGTGAATAAGATTATATCTGTAACACCCTTAAATTGAGTTGCAGTACAGTGGCCAGGGTCCTACAGAGGTTTTCTAAGACGAGTTCCACTCGGAACAGGCCTTGCAAGGGTCGATCAAAGAAGTTGAGTCCTCGTGCTGTGCATCAGGTACAGAAGCTGGCTTCAAAAAACAGACGCAGAAGTGCAGCCAGCATTGCTTTAGAGGATGCAGAAGCGAGAGGTCAGCTTGTCAGTGCTCAAACCATACACTGCAACAAGTCGGTTTGCATGGCCGTCGTCCCAGAAGGAAGCCTCTTCTAAAGCACACCACCAAGATGACAAATGCCTTGCTGAATAAGCTGAAGGTGAAGGAGTGGCCAAGTATGTCTCCAGACCTGAACCCTATTGAGCACCTGTGGGGCATCCTCAAGCGGAAGGTGGAGAAGCGCCATGTATCTAACATCCAGCAGCTCTGTGATGTCATTATGGAGGAGTGGAAGATGATCCCAGCAACAACCTGTGCAGCTCTGGTGAATTCCATGCCCAGGAGGATTAAGGCAGTGCTAGATAACAATGGTGCTCACACAAAATATTGACACTTTGGACACAGTTTTGACATATTCACTTAGGGTGTACTCACTTTTGTTGCCAGTTATTTAGACAACAATGGCTGTATGTTGAGTTATTTTTAGAGGACAGTAAATCTGTACTGCTATACAAACTGCACATTGACTAAAGTATATCCAATTTTCATTTCTATAGTATTGTCCCTTGACAACATATAATAAAATGGTTGCTGAAATGTGAGGGGTGTACTCACTTTTGTGAGATATATGCATGATGGAATTTGATTATCATAAAAGCTTAACAAGTATGAAAGATCACCCACAAGATACACGGCCATTTTAACATGTTTTTTTTTAAAGACTTTTCAGCAGACCAAAACATAAGCTATGCTTAAAACTTTGGAGTCTACATTTTCATTCCTTCCACGAACCACCAAATCGTACGCACAGGATTCTCGGATATATTATACAGCAAATGATACTGTTGCAGCTTGAAGGCATGTTATACAAGAACACTGGATACGGACATGTCTTGATGTCTTCCTACCTCCGTATGCTGCATTTTTCAGCTCTCGGAGAGCCAAAGTTGAACGTACCCACTTGAACCTTCACAAATTATTCCTTAGGGTGCACATTCCTCTGCTGAGTCTCAATGAGGGGCGTCCTGAGTAAAAACAAAGACAGAAAGGTGAGAAAAACTGACATTACAGGGCCACAATTTGCAGTAAATCATTGCCTAAATTCCAACAGATATTGGTGTAACATAACACCGCCTTCATTTTCAGTACGACTCTTTGTCGGAATTGAGACTCCAGTAACGAACAGTGCCAGTGGACTCCAGACGGGCACTCTCTCCGCCCTCGTGTTTGCAATAGTAAAGGAGTGTTATTAATTAAGGATACGAAGCAGATTTTGACAAGGGTTCCCAAGTGGCAAGCGGTGTGGATTCTTGGCGTTGACTTGGCCCAGCGGGGGTAGCAAGCGCCTGTTTGAGGAAGGGGGTGGAGGAGGGTTGGGTTGGCTCCATGCTGGCAGCCAGGCCTTCCACGTCTGCGTTGGTGCTTTGAAGTGTCACCTTGAGAGAAGAGCCAGTGGCCGGGTAGTGGAGGGAGCAGGAGCAATGAAAGGAGTGGCACCGCTTGCGTTGCCAGACACAGCGCTTTTAATATTACATGGGCTCCCTTCCATCTCTCTACACATGCAGGATATTGCTTCTGCTTGATTTATTCAGAAAGTGGATCTTTCTCTGCTCCTTTTCCTGCTGTGGTTCAACACCTGTGCAGGTTTTAGCCGGGCTTCTGCACTCAAGCGTGGTGTGTCAGGTTCTCTGTAACTTTCGATGAAAAGACATTAGGTGTCTTTTCAGAGTAGTTAGTCAAAGTGAGAGCGATGTTTCGATCACAGCAGGTGTTTGAACAACGATGCTTTAATGGCGAACTGAAAGGTTCAATTAAGATGGGTGGGCAGTCACAAGTCACATCAAGCCATCATCCCATGTGTGTATTGCGATAATGCTCATTACACAGCTTCTCATAAAAAAAAATGTTGTTTTTAAATGAGGACATTAAATGATTGTTTAAGTTGAAATTATTTTATATTCTTATCTGGATATTACCTTAAAGCTTCCGCTAAGCAATGAAGTCCTACAAAATAGTCCTACAAAAGGAATAGTCTGAGAAAAACATTTGTCCTTGCAAAAAACGAACACTGCTACAATATTAATACTAGTTACCAGAGATTATCCACTACATTAGGTCATTGTATTTGTATAAAACAAGCAAGAGCAAGAGTGACACGAGGGAGGTGGAAGTAGCGCCAATTTTAGTTACCTGGAGGAGCTTGCGCTGTGCCGCCTAGCTATTGGAAAATTACCGCTGAATGCCGCGATTGGCCAATCAGAATCGAGTATTCCAGAAAGCCGCGGAAATGTCTGTCGAGATGTGTGAACCTGAACCGTCACTTTAAAACCAAGCAGATTTCTATTGGTCAATGAGGCGAATACACGTGACCAATTTGAACTACAAAATCAGGGGAAATCTTTCGCCCCAAACAAAGAGTATAGAAGACCAATGGCTGAATTGAAATTATTTTCGCCGTGAAAATTCGACAAACAACAGGCCTAAACAAAATCACATATTGCACAATGTAGGCTAATTAAAATATAACAGGTAGGCAAGCTAAGCTAGAATTCTGTCCATAATTACATATATCTGCAAAAAGAGTCTGGTGATTTGCGGGTGTTTGAAACAGGAGAAAGGCATTTTGAAAAGACTTTTCACAGCAGTCCCAGATCATAAATAGCAGCTTTAACACTCCTGATTAGTTCTGACATCCGCAGACTTTCATCTCTCCCTCCATCTTGCTTTTTTAAATCAGATTAACCCAAATGGGCATCCTTTAATGGCCCCTTTTTTAGAAAAGCCGAAAAAGGATGATAATTAAAATAATTAAACCTCTGGGATTGGCGCGCGCATCCCTTGTTCTCTCTCTCCCTTTCCCCTTTTGCTCCCTTTTCCTTCTCTCCTTTTTAAGTTTTGAGTCTACTTGGCTAACAGATTCAGAAGTGAGGAAAACACAAACCACCCTAGGTTAATTGAATTTACGCTCATCTCAAAGGTCCAACTACACATAGTACGCAAGCTTTTCCCCCCTCCTGTGAAACCGGATGTAGAAGTGTGTGTGTGTGCGTTTCAGCTGTCTAAATGTGATTGCGCTCAGGGATAAACGCTCATATTCATTCCATTTCTGTGCACTTTGCGTTTAGCTAAACATAAAGCAAAAAGTATCCTTTTTAACGATTATTTATGAATGGACTTTTACGCTATTAATGAGGACAAATTAAGTCGTTTTTAGGAGTGTCAGTATGAAATATGCTTAACAAAATGATCTTGTTTAGCATTTCTGCTTCAGCATGGGTCCATGTGGAATAAACACAAACATTTAAATATAACCGGGATTTTTGGATGCTGGAAAATGAGCATGCACAGCATTAAAATAATATATTAAGATTTTTAAATCACACTGAGACACTTTAGTTCCTGGAAAGATAAGGGGGAAACACGTTGCCATGCTGCAAAAATAATAACTAATCGTGTTAATTATAATTAGTTTTGCCTTAACTGGGCTTCTAAATTACACCCAAGACCTAGATACTACAATACTGAAAGTAGGCTATTTCACACATTTTCACAGTTGGATGCAGTTATCCTCTAATTATAATTTTCAAATGCATGAAAAAAAATAAAGACGAGCCCTTGATACCAGGAATCTACAGCACTTTCAAGAGAAAACGGAGAAATAATTAAATAAAAATAAGACTCTTTATAGCCCAATCATGACTGCATGGCACTGCTTTAACTCCACTGCTTGCCTCCTCCTGTGTCCTGACAATTTCACTGGGTTGCATTTCAAGTTGGCAAAGAGAGAAGAGAAACCCCTTTGCTGTGAATACTTAAGATTTATACTTAATTTCATACAATCTTTGAAAACATTGAGGAGCAATTTCATATTTGCACTGACATCTAATTTCTCAAGTAGATTCTGAAATCACAAATTGGTATGGATTCCCTCTGCGTCCAATTATTCTGCATCAGTCTCCCTGACCCCTCAGAGTACTGCTAAATTAAACATAAGTTTTTTTTTGACTCAGTCATAAAATAGTCCTACATATGCACACGTTTGATAAACTAATCTTACTTTCTCAGTTGTAGCAGCTCTCGTCGTGTTTCGCTCTGCCACTGAATTTCAACAAGACGCGCAGAGAGGGAATAATTGCACCACATGTGCCATATGTTTATGTCACTCACTATCTAGCCTACATAAAATATAAGCTGCTTGAACTCCATTAGGTTCATAGACTTCACTGATATATAATATTTTGACATCGAGCTTAGGTGTATGAAAATGACTTTTTGTAGATAATTAAAATAAAAAAGCTGGTGAGGTATAAAAAAAAAAAAATCAACCCTATTTGCTGGTCTAAAATGGCAAAGATAGATTAGTAGCGTCATCAGCTAGTTTTCCCAGGCTGACCTGTTGTAATGTACTCAGAGCACTTTATAAATCGCAACCAACTCACCAGACCAGCTAAAACCAGTAAGCTGCTGTACACTGTTTTCCCCCCTCAATTATCTCAAGAATCTTACAGAACTGTACGTTTTTTCACAGGGAAGAGCAGAAACTTGAATCCAATGTATCGTTTGACCTCAAATGAACGCCCATGCTAATCTGTATTGATATGCTTTGAGCCATAACGTTCAGGAGAGTCAATAGCGATTCGACAGCACCTGTTGATTGATGATTGATAATCAAGAGCAACAGTGCCCTCTAGTGGTTGATCATGCGATTTTTTTAAAACAATAAATATTGGTCATTTTGCCTTTTTTGGAAATAATAATAATAATAATTCAAATGTCTTCAGGTGGGAGAGAGAATGTTAAAATGATGATTCTAAACGTATTTGGAACTTGAAGAGACAATTCATCCAAAAATTAACAATTCACTCGCCTTCATGTCATTTACAACCTGTTTTTCATCTGTGGAACACAAAAGGATAATTTTTTTAGGGGGGGGGGGGGGGGGGG
>NW_015539932.1:525884-529676 GCF_001515605.1 Sinocyclocheilus anshuiensis
TAAGTGACTAAACATGTCAAATCTAAAGACAGACAATAGTGGCTCAACTCGTATATGAAGTCTTCTAAATCCTGTAAGAAAAAGAAATGCATTTTGCTTGTTAGGCTTTATATATAATATGTTATTTTAATATGCTGCATTGAACTCTAACTAATGAAAAATAAAAAATAAAATAGAAAGCTTGAAACTGAAATGGAATGAAATTCATACATATTAAGTGACTTAAGTGTGCAGAAATAATTATCATATACCTAAAAAAACTCAAATGGTTATTGTTTGTCAACAAGTATTACCCATTTAAATCAGCTTCAAATAATTACGGCTGGCAGCCAAGGAAGTGATGTTTTCTTGCCAGCGTAGATTGCAGGCCTCAAATTGTGTTTCATTTCCATTCCAGACATCAAAGCCAACTTAATCAAGGAAAATAACCAAGACAACCCCAAATCTGTAGTGCAAAACATTGAAGACGATTTTATTTTTGTCATTCACAGTTAACACAAGCAACTGCTTTAAGAACCTTTTCCAACCAACCCTGCCTTTCCTCCCCAAACAAACCCAAGAGCTTTCATCTCCAGCAAAGGAGCTCGAATTCATACTTTCCTTCCATTCCACGCTGATTGTACCTTGTATCTTGTTAAGTCATAGTTCCTGTTGTTGGCATTAAAAGAGAATTGTTGTACATGCTCTAGATAGCAAGGCAGAAGGAAGCAGAGACTTCAAGGGGACAACAGGATTTGGGAACAATTTGAGTATGACCACCCCATCCGCAATTCCTAAATGACGTCTGACTATCAACATGGCCATTTTGTAGAAATTTGGAGATATTTTACACCGTCTACTTGGCATCGTACAGCTCTCATTGCTACAGTCCACATACTCTCAGCTCGACAAAATCAAGTCTTATATTTACCCCCACAAACTGATATGTGGTAGTCTAAGAATATATGTGCTTGAATAATAGAACAAAAACCAGTACATTTAAGCTCTACAGAATACTGTCACTGTCTTATTGAGTATTTGGCACCGAGAAAGCAAACTTAGTAATAATATCCATTGAAGTGCGTAAAAGTGAGAGGGTAAAAGACAGATCATCCATACCATTATCAGTTACCTACTGAGTGTTGAGCAAATATGATGACTGAGCTTGAGACTGAAGGACGACTGCATCGTCAAAGCGAATTACTTTACTTATGACTGACTTATTTATTAGACTTATTTATTATTAGGATAAGTCTTCAAAATGGCCACTAGATCATCTAGATTTTACTTACGATGTTTTATAGAGATTACTGAAGGATAGGATTCATAGGTTTGACTAGTCGTGGGTAATGATCAGGAATCTATGGCTGTTGTTTGTTTACGTTGCTTTATAACTTTTAAAAGCACTGGTAATACTTGAAAAGCTAAAGAGAAGAGGACAAAAAAATAAATAATTAAAAAATATATAAAAAACATGTCGAACCTTCCTCTCGTTGTGGCTGTATCATTTCTCGGATCCAGATTTAGTCTAGTCCAAGAGTGTAACGGATTTTTTCCGTAATCAGTAACAACTTACAGTGCAATTTAACCCAGAATCAAGTCTGGGATACAGGCCATCACTTTCAACATACATACACACACAAACAGACATTTTACACATACACACACACACACACACACACAGAAACATAGTAAAGATAAACATGATTTGAGCACATGAAAATGCACCTGACATGTCTGAAAGGTTAAACCTGATGGTTTTAAAAGAAACACTGACTCCTGCTTGGCACAAGACAACCATCCAACCGACCATCCACCTCCTGGCATCCAAGCACACACTTCAGCTCTGTGCGGGTGAGCTGTGAGGGTGTAAGCACTGTACCATTACTACAAATTAATCAACTTATATTGCTTCTAACAGCCTAAATGCAAAGTTTCCACGTGCTGCAACAGTTACTTGGTTAAAGGGAGCAGATAAATGAGCAAAAAAACAACAAATAAAAGATGCAGCGGGGACATTTCTGGCGAACAACGCAGTGGGATTACTAAAAGACATTTTGTGACCACTTCTATATATGTCGGTTTAGTCTATTCTTTCCACTTGTCCCATCTTAGTGAGGGTTTTACCGATTTATTAGCTCCAAATCCTGTTGTCGGCTTGTGGAAATGGGACAGATAACACTGAAAATTGAAAGAGTCTTGCCTTATGCTCTAATAATCTAAATTTGCACATCTCTCCATCCTCTACCTCTCTCTCTTTCACCATTTTTCCATAACTTTAACTGTGCTCCTGATGACTTTCGTTATAGTCCATGATCCTAAACGGCTGCTGCCTGGGCCTCTCTGTGCATCTTGAGCCGAACGTGTCTCGGTTTTTGGCTCTCTGAGCATCAGGTTGGGTTTCTTTAGCAGATGTGATGAGTGTGAAGCTCTGCGCAGCAGTGGAGCTGGATGTACTCTTCGTTGTCGGCTCCACGCAGAGCTCAGTTTTCAGGCCCTGTGATAGGCCAGTGAGACGCGGAGGCGGGGCTTCATCCTCATCGCACTGGCTCTCGCTTTTGTTGCGGAATAGCTCTCTTGCACGCATACCCAGAAAGCTCTTGGTGCAGGGGTAGGAGCCTACAGTGAGTGGGGTGTCAGAAGGGACCAAAGGTCCTGGGGGTCCCAGCGGGGAATGAGGACGGTGAGGGGGCGGTTCCACTAGAAAAGGTGGGGGAGTGTCTCGATTGCCGTTTACGGAGTTGGCCGGGGAAGAGCTGGCCATGGGCTGCGCTGGCGATAAAGTGCTGCCATTGCCACGTGGAGACTGAGGTGACTTGCTGTCTTCTTTGGTGGCTGTTTTTACTGCACCATCCACCACTATGACACTGTGACACCAGAAACAACCAGAAAAAAAGTCACAATCGTAAGAACTTTATGTAAAAAAAAAAAAGAGAGAGAAGAATGTATGATAATTATGTAATCCACAAACAGACCCATTTATAACAGGCCACAAAAACAGGAAACAAATTAGTGTCCTATTATTTTTAGTTTTTTAAGTAATTAAGGCAAAAATGCAACAAGTTATTTGGAGAGAGAATTATTAGATGTTAGTCATATAGTTATTACATAAAATTAACATAACATGAAAAACAGCTAGTTAGTAGATATATGTATGTATGTATATACACACATAGGCCTGTCACGATAACAACTTTTGGTTGTGCGATATAATGCCCCAGAAATAATTGCGATAAGCGATATTATTGTCATTTTAAAGACCATTTTATGCCACTGAATATATAATCATAATGTAACAGCATAATAATTCAAGAAGGCCTACACACTTCCAAATGACAACAAACTTTTAATTTTTAAGAATATATAGATCATGGAAATTAAGTATCAAAATATTAGATACCTTAAAAAACCTGAATAAATAGTAAATAAACATTTTCTAACAAAAAGTGCAAAGTAACAAGTAGAAAAAAAACATCTGCAGATGAAACCTTTTTTTGTAGAAGCATTTTTAAAATTTGAACTAGCACATCATGACTACACCACGTTATGTACGAGAAGCTGCAAAAAACACAGGCGCAAGTGGAATGTACAAAACATGGTGACATTAATTTTTAAGTAAATATAATGGCCGATATATTGCGTCACCAAAAATGATTGAGGTCATGTACATAAATTGCGCGACAAGTCGATATATCGATTATTGCGACAGGCCTATATACACACACACACATATATAAATATGTATATGTATGTATGTATGTATATATATATATATATATATATATATATATATATATATATTAGAGGTGTGTA